>NW_017307327.1:142264-160581 GCF_000935625.1 Nanorana parkeri
TATATATATATATATCTTCAGATGGGAGGAGGATTATATCTTTGGGAAAGGTATTCGGAATTTTATGGCAAAGGTTCATAGATGATATTGTAGACATCTGGGAAGAGATTTAGAAATCACTAAACTCCAACGAATATAACCTTTCCTTTACGAACAATACTAGTGCTACTAATATCCAATTTCTTGATCTGGACACTTTAAAGAATGGAAAGAAATTTGATATTAAAATTAATTTTAAGCCAACGGACAGGAATGGCTACATCCCAGTCTTTAGCTGTCACCACCCCACATGGCTTAAAAAGGGATTCCAAAGGGTCAACTTACCCGGATAAGGCGGAACTGCACTAAAGAAGAAAGACTTTTGTGAAGAATCTGAGCTTCTAAAAATTCAAAGAAAAGGGTATAGAGCCAAGGTTCTAAATAAAGTACAGGCTAATTAATGTTCAGAAGAAAGACAGGGTAAGATTACTAAGGCCCCCGAATAAATCTAAAGATCCCCCCCCCCCCTCTAGCTTTTATCACCAATTATTCAGCCCAATATAAGCAGGTCAAGTCGATTTTCAATAAATATTGGCCTATATTGAAGAGGGATAGAATTTTAGGCCCAATCCTCCCTAATAAACCCAAGGTAATATATACAGGTGAAACTCGAATAATTAGAATATGGTGCAAAGTGCATTTATTTCACTAATGCAACTTATGCGGTGAAACTAATATATGAGATAGACTCATTACATGCAAAGCAAGATAATTCAAGCCGTGATTTGTCATCATTGTGATGATTATGGCTTACAGCTCATGAAAACCCCAAGAACCCCAAATCCACAACCTCAAAAAATGAGAATATTACATGCAATCAATAACACAAGGATTGTACATAGAACAATATCGGACCTCTGAAAAGTACAAGCATGCATATGTACTCAGTACTTGGTTTGGGCCCCTTTTGCAGCACTTACTGCAATTACTTTTGCACGATATTCTAATTATTCGAGTTTCACCTGTAGAAGGGCTAGAAAAAATTGCAGGCTAGCTGGCAGGTGAAGCTGGGGATTTTTTTGTGTTTTGTATTGTTGTAAGCCTTTCCAATGTGCGCCCTGCTATAAAGGCCGGTTATAGATTCATGCATGTACCATTTTTTCTAGTTTGACTATTTTTGGTTGTGGGGACGCACTGGGGGTCCCAGCGTGCATTCTAGATTGCTGGGCCCCCAGTGCGTCCCAGCACCTTATTCGGAGGAGTTGGCTAACTCCAGGTACACCTGCATGCAATTTATCGACTGCATTCATATGCTCACACTTGGAGACTCGGATACATAGAGTTAGGACCACACTTTGCAGAGGTGCCTTGGCGCGGCGGTGCGGCTTCTATACATTTTTGGCCAAAAGTCTGTGCAACTAAAACCTCTGATTTTAACGCATACTGTTGACAGGGCAATTTGTTTGGTTGCAGGCCGGCTGGCGGCTGAAGCTGGGGATTTTTTGTGTTTTGTATTAATATATAGAAGGGCATCTAATCTTAAAATTAAATTGGCCAAAAATGTGTTCTACCCACCAAAAAAAGGTGACTTTTGATGGTGTAGGATTTTATCCGTGTAAGTACTTAATTAGCTGCAAAACGATAGCGGCATGGAAGAAGATAACTACTTTTAAATCTAACACTACAGACAAAAATTACGGAATTAGAAAGTTCATCACATGCCACAGTAGATTTGTAACTTATTTACTGGAGTGTCCGTGTGGTCTACAATACATTGGTAGAACCACCAGACAACTTTTAAAAAAAGGCTCGAGTGTAACAGACTGACCCGTCCTCCGGTTCCGGGTCTTCCCTTGGCTCCGTCAAGGAACCAGCGACATCATCAGCAAAGACGTCAGGCGGCTCCTCCCCCTTCCTCTACTTAAAGCCGACGGGTTCACTTGCCTGGTGTTCGTGCAAGTGTGTAGGACGCCAGGCAAGGACCTCCTAGTCTCCGCAGCGAACCGATTACTATTGGGCCGGACGAGTGCCCCCTTCTATCTGGCCTCAACAGCCACTTCCTCCCACTCAACCCAGGCTTGCTGAAACTCCTTCCAGTGACTTCCTCAGCAAGGAATCCCCATGTACGGGGAAAACCAGCAATTAATTGAATAGCCTCTGGGGGGCACTGTGGGACCGAATCCTCATAAACTGCAAGTATACAGCATCAGCTGTTTCAACCTTATTCAATTGACTTCTTTTCACAGCATTTACTCCCTATGGGATAAAAGACTGTATCTGTACCTAATGCCACAAAATACTGGGTTATCGACCCACTTAAATTGTTTTGGACCCAAGTGGTTAAGTTTATTAAACAAATTACGAATATAACTATATCTAACAATCCGTTGGCGTGCCTTCTCCACGTAACAGACATACCAATGTCGGAGTTATAAAAGAACATTAGTCCCAATATGCCTGAACGCAGCTAAGGCCGTAATCCCCGTGCATTGGAATAAAACAACGGCACCAACTATAATGGAATGGATTCAAAAAAATGGGGAGTATTATAAATGAATGGAAGAATTAACGGCTATTAAATACGGACGACAGGAGAAAAATGAATATAAAATGGAAATCATGGAGATCGCCTATATGTGAAACACCCGGTACCGGGTGTTCGCATTGGACGGGTCTTTTCTGCCCGTGCGTGCCCGCTAGGGGGCGCGCGAGCAGAAAAAAAATGCTGTCTGGCGACGGCAACCCGCCAATGCGACAGTGTCGTCCGTCCGTTTTTCTACTACGGGCGGACGGCAACTGGTTAAGCAAACATTAGACAACAATGAGACTCTTGGAATGGATTTTATGGTAGGCCAATACAGGATGAACATTAAATAGAATATTCGAACATAAAAGGGTAAAGAAGAGTATTTATGGAGATAATGAGATACCTAACCTTGGTTCAAAAGTCTAAACATTATGTGAACGTATAAGGTTAATTAAGCAAGATATGTCCCCTATTTATTTAATCTTTTTTAATTATGCATCCTCATCCACGATCCTGTCACGGCTCTCTGCTGTGACAGGGGAGGGGCTGGATTCCCCTCTCCCCGCTCCGCCAGCGCTGACTGGCGGAACGGACGGGGAGGGGGCGGGTACAGCTGGCTCTGCCTCTAGATAGGCAGAGCCAGCTGTCACTCACGCAGCTGGGCGGATCTCGACATGGATGTCGGGATCCGCTCTGGCTGCGGCGTCTCAGTATACGGCGAGCTGTAGCTCCCTATATACTGAGCCTAGGGTGACGGGAGTTACCCTAAGGAGAACTATGGGGAAAAGCCCTGACCCCATAGTTCTCCTTTAACAGTAGGCTGCCTATTCCTTGTTCACACCACTATATACATTATGAGCTACAGGCACAATATGCAAGGGCGTGGGGTTGAATAGGGTGGACGTTAAATGACACTATTCTTTACATTGGGACAGCACACGTGGTTGAGTAATAGCAGGTATGATGTGTCCTTACAAAGTACCTCCAAAAACATAACAGCAGTAAAACATTCACTTATCATAGGGTAATGAGACGTTCGGTAGGTGAAGTATTACTTCGTTGTCTACCTTTGCAGCTCCATGAATATGCTATGCATAGTTACATGTGTCTATTTTCAACCTATGTCCATCGACATGCAATGAATACCACGTAACCAAAAGATTTTATGTGTAACAATTCAGAGACCATCATAAATATCATTTTTGGTAATGCAGAAATGAGGGATCTCGACCACTTGCAATAAGCTCACGGAACAGAGTTACACAGGCGGAAGGAACCGCGGTGCAGTGATCGGGATCCGCTGGAGACTCGTGAGACAACGTCCGTCTCCCTCTCCTATTCTACTTTTTCGTCTTCTCTTTCTTTAGTATCCTCTCCTCTTCTCCCCCCATTTCCTACCCCTTCACATATATCCACCTCACTTGCTCATTAATATGGATATGTTATCTATTTAACGCTGCATGATCAGACATGGTTTGCCACGGACGAATTGTGCCGGCTAATACTGGAGCTAAATTGTGATCGAACAAAATGTTTATCCAACTATATATATTGATGTTAGTGGATAGCCTTGACCTATTTTCTAGTACGCTATGTACTAATGTTATTTTTCTATTGTACTTGAGACAAAAATATTGCAAAACTTATAAAGAAATTATAAAAAAAAAATATATGTATAATTTTAACTTTATTTTTCTGATTTATAAAATATGATTTGACGCAAATCTCGAATAACCATTATTATACAATTGTATTTCCACACAATTCCTTGCACAATAAAGTTTGTTTTTTTTAAACAAAAAACAACAACCTGCCACAAGATGTTGCACAGCTGGGCCTGAGCTGCAAAGTTCTTTTTTTTTGTGTCTACAGGTTAAATCTTATACATTGTGCCTCACAGTTGACTATTCGAATGATCGGGCACTGTAAAAGTTTCAGCAGCTGGACTGAAGATGAAAAACGAATGTATGTAGGAGGGTAAATCACGCCCTCTGACTTCTAGTTTGCGACCTATTCCACTGCACCGGCATTATTAGAAAAATTGGTGGCTATTGTCGCAAAAAAAAAAAATACACCCCACGTATGATTTCTGGATGAAAACCTGCCTTGTCTGTCCCTGTGAAACTGCTACCTAGTAAAAGTGCTTACATACTATAAATGGAGTGAGTACAATACCGTGTTTCCCCAAAAATAAGACAGTCTTATTTTTTTTTTTTTACTCAAAAAAACACACCAGGTCATATTTTCGGGGTAAGTCATTTTTTTTTTATGTACAACAATCCAAAGTTAACGCAAATCCAAATTAAATAATCCAAAATGGCAAAGTTAAGAATAGGGTGATCAGGGCAATCAGGGGTGCCGTACCTTTCCAATTGCTGGCCAGAATGAGAGAAGCGCACTTTCACTATGGATTCCTCACAGGTGGAGCGCATTTGGTATCACTCCGCCTGTGACAGGAGCCAGCGCTATAGAAGTGGCATTGGCTTATGCGGCACTACCGCCTCTTCCTCTAGCGCTGGCTTCATTGGCACCGCTGATTCTCTCCCGTGGCTCTTCAGGTTCCCCCTTATGCCACCACCGGCCCTGGGAATGGTCACAACTAGGTCTTATTTTCGGGGTAGGTCTTATATTTTAGCAATTCCCAAAAATGGTACTAGGTCTTATTTTCGGGGTAGGTTTTATTTTAGGAGAAACATGGTAGTCCCTGTGTTTCTGTGTGAAATAACTCAAAAAATATGTTATATATTCAGACCTTGACTGGTCTCTCTTGTGAAATCGCAGCCTAGTACGGCTTACCTAGTCTGAGTCAGGACAAAACAAAAAAAATTGTTAATATCTGTGAAATCATACACAAGTTTCTTTTCTAAAAATAAAACCTGCTATCTCAAACTCTTAAAAAGTGTGGCTCAGTACTGCTTACGTTACATTGTGCACGGAGGAGTAACTACTATATTTGTAAGTATTTCTTGCATTTTACTATGAAATAACACACTAAAATTAAAAACTTCCTGATTCAAACCCGCTTGGACTCTCCTTGTATAACTGCGGCCTAGTACTGCTTATATATTTGTACATGGAGTCAGTATAAATCATGTATGTTTGTTTAATTGGGTACTTTAATTTGTAGGATTAGATTGTGGAACCTGGCCTTGGGGCGGCAGGGAGAGTAAATCCGGCCCTGCGAAGAACGTCCGTTCTTCGTCTGCTCTAGGGGCTCTACTCGTCCGGCGCCCGAAAACTGCATGTTTCGGGCGTCGGGATTCGCTCCTTAAGACGCAGGCACTTTCTCCCCCTCCTTTTGGGGGCAAAAAAAAAGGTGCGTCTTACGGAGCGGAAAAATACGGTACTTTTATTTAATTGCTAGTTAGTAAGTTTCCCCGTTTATGTGTCAACAGGTTGTAACTAAACAAGATGGCATGACCTTTATGTAAATAAGTTAAGTTTACTGAAATAGATAATTACTTTATTATTCTATTACATAGAACTAAACACATCTAACACTTAAATAAGATGGCATTCAGCAAAGTAAAATAAAGCTTGTTGGTTATTTCATCCAACACATTTAAATGTGTAAAATAAAAATGTTCTTGACTGCTTTCATTGAATAAAGCAAATCCAAAAAACTGAATTTTTGTTTTGGTTCTATTGAAAAAATATATTTTTGGATAATTGAAAAATGTAACCGTATTAAGTTAATAGTTTAAAAACAAACAAAAACAAGATTGCTAACTTAATTCAACTAAACAAGATGGCATGACCTTTATGTAAATAAGTTAAGTTTACTGAAATAGATAATTACTTTATTATTCTATTACATAGAACTAAACACATCTAACACTTAAATAAGATGGCATTCAGCAAAGTAAAGTAAGCTTGATGGTTCTTTCATCGAACACATTTACACTGCAGTTTAGTAGTTGGCAGTGCTATTTATTTATTTTATACAGGGCACTCCTCCTCATGAATCACTTGCACCTCCCCTTAGACTGTAAGCCCTCAGGGGCGATGCCCTCCTCACCGTCTTGTCTGGAATTGTATTGTAATGTCTCCCGTATAGACATTTGTTTTTTTTAAACTGTTCCCTTTTTTTTTTCCCCTCAGGTTGCAGTGCTCTTGTTAGGGGGAGGGGTTAATTGAGCTCAGGTGTCTCTCATTGAGCAGGTGTATTATAAACTAGTGCATCACTCATTTTGAGCTTGCTCACACAGGGCTTGGAGAACAAATTGCCTGGGAGCTAAGTGGCATAAAAAATTTGGATTTGAACTGTTTGGGATATATTGAGTGCTTATTTTTTGACTACTTGTTGTCTCCCTTCCTTAGGGGGGGGGATACAATTTGTTTTTGTTTTTTTTTCCCCGTGAAATATTTCACTCTGAATCTGATTTCTAGCTTGCAAACCTACACGGTGTCTTCCGTATGAACCTGCGGCCTAGTAATGCTTACACAGCTACATGGAGTCACTGCAATTTTTTTTTCTGTAAACATTTCTACATTTCCATCGTCCTGGTCTCTGAGGCCCGCTATTATTATTACATAGTATTTATATGGCGTCAACAGTTTGCGCAGTGATTTGTAATGTAATTAATACATTATATTCACAAGACAAGATGGTAAGGAGGGCCCTGCCCCTGAGGGCTTATAATCTAAGAGGGAGGGGCAAGTGATACATGAGGAGGGAGCTGTGTGGGGGATGAATGGTTGAGCGGTCAGGTTGAGGTGGGATCGGCTTCTCTGAAGAGAAGAGTCTTAAGGGATCACCTAAAGGCAGTCAGGGCGGGAGATAGATACACAGGTTGGGGTAGAGAGTTCCAGAGCATGGGAGAGGCTCTGGAGAAGTCCTGGAGGGGAGAACGGGAGGAGTTGATGAGGGAGCTGGAAAGCAGGTCTTTGGAAGAGCTTCCATATTGTCCCCGGGGGTCACTGCAATATATTGTATTTTTTTTTTGTGATATATTAGACTCTAAATCTGATCTTTTACTTGTAAACCTACAGAGTGTCCTCCATATTAAACTGAGGCCTAGTACTGCTTACACAGCCTGCATGGAGTCACTATAATTTGTTTCTGTGAAATAACACCTACACATACACCTGTAACAAATACACCTGTAAATTCAATTTGTAGATTACTCCCAACATGGTCTGAGGCCTAGTACAGCTTCCATATTGTCCCCGGGGGGGGGGTCACGGCACACATTGTGTTTTATTTTTATATACAAGACTCTAAACTTGATCTCTTACTCGCAAACCTACAGAGTGTCCTCCATGCGAACCTGCGGCCTGGTACTGCTTGCACGGCCTGCATGGAGTCGCTGCAATTTTGTTTTATGTGAAATAAGACTGTATATTAAATTTCTAGTTATTCCTAACGTGGTCTCTGAGGCCCGGCACGGCTTCCATATTGTGCCCGGGAGTCACCGCATACATTGCGGGGAATTTATCAAGACTGGAGCAGAAAACCTACACAGGGGGGGGGGCTCCTCTCTCCTCGGCCTCATACTGATCACACGGCTGCACGGAGGCACTACAAAAATGTATTTTTCTGTGAAATAATAAACTATAAAATGTCATTTCTGGATTACAGCCGGCCCGATATCCTCAAACTGGACAAACTCCAATTAAATATTCTGCATGGAGTCATTACAATTATATTTTTTTAAATATTAAACACTGATTTCTGGTTTGGAGCCAGCTGGGGAAGGAGGGGAGGGGGTGTCTGCGTCCCCATCAGTCTGAGGCCCGGTACCTCATATAATGAGATCAGAGACTGTATGAGATTTGATTGATTATAAATGGCATCACTGAACCTTCTCTGATCTCTGTCCATGTAAACCTGCCGCCATATACTGAGACAAGGAGGACATTGCACTGATGTCATGTGATCTATTCCTCTCATTGCTACAGAGCTCATCATGTGATCTATTCCTCTCGTTGCTACAGAGCTCATCATGTGATCTATTCCTCTCATTACTACAGAGATAATCTCCCTGCACTATTCCTATCACAGATCTATCCTCAGAACATATTATAGATTATAATGTGATCAGATGTTATTAATAGAGGTCAAGATTCTATACATAGACTGCTGGTTGCTGTGTTCTGAGGAAACATCGCTAGGCCTCAGCCTAATCTCTCCCTCCATCCAGTCTGTATCTCCGCCATCCTATACAATACAACCCCAGCAGAACGATTATCGCAATCCCCTCATCCCCCTCTCCCCTCCGGCTCTTATATTTCCTCTCTGCCTATAGTAGTTCAGCTTTATCTTCCATTACAATCTCCCCAGCACACTCTCTCCCCTCCACGTCTCTCCACACAATGACGTTCTCTCCCAGCGTCCCCTGCATTTCCTCCTACACCGCCCACACACTAGAGGCCAATGCATTCTTTACAAAGGCTCCGGCCGGCGGCGGCCATTTTGGGGAGGATATACTTCAATACATGTAATGGGAGTGATTTCCCAAACCTTAGAGAACAAAGTATTGTGTGCTGAAGTTCCGGGAGGCGGCCATTTTGGGGAGGACAAACTGCAGAACATGTAATGGTAGTTTTTAACAAACACTAGAGAACAAAGCTTTCTGTGCTGAGACTCCGGCCGGGGGCCGCCATGTTAGGTAGGACCAAGACGCCCTCACAAAGGGCTGTATGTTAAATAAATATATTAAATATAATTAGGTAGACACAACCTCGGATGAACAATAACAGGTCATATTACACGTGTTTTTTTTAATGTTACAAACAGAAAGCCAAAATGGAGAAGCTGTGTGTGAAAAACTAATTGCACCTTTACTGCATCCACAGGAATTAAGAGGCTCAGTATCAGCCAGGTGCAGCTAATCCAATGCCCTGAATAACTGATCATCAACAAATGTGGCCACCTCTAAGAAGAGTACATGAGCTAGCTTTTGGCAGTTTGCAGTGCTTTTCGGTCCCATAGACTTCAGTGGGAAAGTTTGTGCGACAAAACATGTGATAAGTTTGCAAAAGGATATCACCAGCACACCATTTAAGTGAGATCAACAAAAGTCCATTTATTAATGGAGTACTGTCATTCCAGTACAAGCGCTTTCAGGGTCGCACAGGGTCCCCTTCATCAGGCTCAGGATGACCCAACCAAAATGTTCAGTACCTTTTAAATAGACATACCCAAACATGTGCAAACACTCAACCAACAGCTGTGACAGCGGTGCACATGGTCTCATCCATGTGCCAGCTTATGTATGCAAATTTCATTGCTAAAAGACTGTTTGTAATTGGGTGCCTGCAAGGGGTAGGTGTTTGCACATGTTTGGGTACAGGCCCGGCGCTACCATATAGGCAGGTCAAGCAACTGTTTGAAGGAGCCGGCATGCACTCGCAGCCCTTCCTCTCAGCTGTCACAGGAGTGCTAGAACCCCTGTATTGGTGGTGACAGGGTCAATAAAGAGAACCTGTCACCTCCAAATGCTATCACACAGGAGGGCTTGTTAGCTAGCTCATGTGTGATAGCAATAAAGTTAGGTTAAAAACATTAAATAACAAAATAAATCAAGATTTATTAAAAATTATAAAATAAATAAACATTTATGTAAAAATAAGTACAAAATAAAAAGTATAATGATAAAAAGTAAAAGATATTAATATTTTTAACAACATAAAGAAATTAAGAAAAAATTAGAAAAAAATTATAACAAATAATAAAGTGAAAAAAAATCATATAGAAAAATGTTAAAAAGTTAAAAAAATTAAAAAAAAAGTGTGTGTGTGTGGGGGGGGGAGCAAAAATGCTCTTTCGCCTGTGTAGGCAAAAATCCTTGCACCGGCCCTGTTTGGGTATGTCTATTTAAAGGGTACTGAACATTTTGGTTGTGTCATTCTGAGCCTGATGAAGGGGACCCTGTGCGACCCCGAAAGCGCTTGTACTGGAATGACAATACTCCATTAATAAATGGACTACTGTTGATCTCACGCTTGCGGTATACTGCGGCGTCTTAGTATACCGCGAGCTGTAGCCCCCTATATACTGAGCTTAGGGGTGACGGGAGGACGCTAGTTTGTATCCTCCCGTTACCCTAAAGAGAGCTATGGGGAAAAGCCTTAACCCATAGTTCTCCTTTAAGCACCAGCTCTTTTCCCTGAAGAAGGCTCTCATGTGGTGAAACATGTTGGGAAAGGGGAGCACAAGCAGACTTTTAATATTAGTGGTAATGGGTGACTTCAATATATAAGGAGAAACCTGACTGGAATAAGAAGATATAAGGGTTAGGGGCTTCAGAATGGAGACCAGAGAGGACAGATTGTCTACCACAAAGGTGAGGGGCGTCAGAATTAATAAAAGGGGTTACAAGTTTATAATATTGTGAAATGAAGGTTACATATTGGTGGGTGGGGGATATAAAGTGTATTTCTCCTTCACACACTCAGACATCTGTCATCACCATGAATGGTTCATGCTGGTTCACTAGTTGGTCATGTTTGCACCTCTAAACCCAACTCTCTGTCCCCAGTCCTCCCATGTGGAGGCAGGGGGTGATCTATGTCACTCCTATTTAAAGATGGCTGCCAGAGCTCACCTGAGGTGGCGATGATGTCACAGAGCTTAGCCACGTGTTTGTTTTTGGGATATAAATGTCACTAAGGCTGGACACACACCTTACAACCATCGCAAGACTTTTGTCTTGCGATGTTTGTAAGGTACTTCAAAAAACGTACGATCTGCCTATGTTGCATAGGCAGATCGTACTTGCGATGACCGCAAGCCACGCCCCCTGAGGGGCGGGCTTCCGATGACCGCAATGCCGAACGGGCAGTGTGCGGCTGTTATCGTACGGACATGCCACAAACCCGCCGAACATCGTACGATGCTCGGCGGGTTTTCAAACATGTCCGTAAGTTTAAAGTCGTGCGACCTTACAGTAGTAGAGGTCGCACGGCTTCCACGCACCTTACAAACATCGTACGATCGCGGGATTTCCCGCCATTATCGTACGATAATCGTAAGGTGTGTGGGGACCCTAACACCCAACATGACCCACCACAGATCTAAAACACCAGAAGAAAGGAATCTCCTTTGGTGGCTCTCCCGGGGGTGGTGGAGGAAGGTCGGCTCTGTGCTCGGTAGGGATGGACTATGTACAGAGGAAAGCACCAAACGCAGACCTCATAAAGTCCAGATACAATTTTATTCATCATAAAAGGACATCTTGTTTCTGGGGGTTTCAGTTAACCCTCTTCAACAGGGTTTGAACAAAGATTTTTCCCCTTGTTAGTGATCATAGTAGATATGACCCCCGGGGGGGGGTGGCAGGGGGGGATGGGACAATATATACCTAATAACATGTTTTACAGTGTGCTATAATATATGATAGAGGTGCACCAAAATGAAATGTTAAAATCGAAATGGAAAATACAAAAAAATGTCAGGCCGAAACCGAATTTTTTTCTAACCCATTCAAATTATTTAAAAATGTTTTTAATTATTTTTTTTGTTACTTCGGGGAAATATTAGGGGTCTAAACAGGCCCCTGATATTTCCCTTTTAAAATAAAAAAAAGAGATTGAGGATTCTGTGTCCCCAATCTCTTTTTCTGGAGCCTCTGTTCAATGGACAGGAATTCTCTATACTGAGTTTTTTCCTGTTCATTCATAACATGAGGACAGAGTGTGTTTACTATAACCACAATCATGAATGAACAGGAAGTGATGTAGAGCACTTCCTGTTATTATTATTATTATACAGGATTTATATAGCGCCAATAGTTTGCACAGCGCTTTACAATATAAGGAAGACATTACAGTCACAATACAATTTAAGACAAGATGGTAAGGAGGTTCATTCATAATTGGGGACACAGTAAACATACTATGTCCTCAATTATATAAAATCACTCAGCGATCACCGACTGCTTGTACCCGCTCTCCATCCTGATCTGTCATAGAAGGCCGAGCCGGCGGTGTGGAAAGAAAGTTTGGTCTATTGTGACAGCCAGCTCCTCTCCCGCACCACCATCTCTGCCTCTTGTGATAGCTCAGTGTCGTCTCCGCCCCCACACTGCTCTCTATCTTGATTTGTCAAACTGTGACATGCTGACAGCTCACAGCGGCCTCCTTCCCCTGCACCGCTGGCTCGGCCTCCTGTGACAGCTGACAGCTGTCGCCTAACCGCTCTCCGGAGCGTTGCGCAAGGAGAGCCCGGCCTCCTGTGACATCGCGGCTCACATCGCTCTCCTCCCCCGCACTGCTCGGTCTCCTGTGACAGTTCCTCTCCTCCATGCTGGACGCTGCACTGAGTCAGAGGGGACGCAGAGCAGCACCCAGCGGGGAGGAGAGAAAGCAGGCATGCACCACAATTTTGGCCGAAAGATGATATTTTTGGCTTTTTGACATAAGTGTAATTTTCGGCCAATGTGTTTCCGCGGTCAACATTTCGGTGCATCCCTAGTATATTATATATATATTAGACGTGTGCACCGGCATAAAAATGTGTTTCGTTTTGATTCAGATTTTGCGTTATTTCGTTTCGGGATTAAGAAGAACTTCTTTAGCGGTATTACGTAAATTTGTTTAGTTTTCGCTCGTTGCAGCAAAGTGACATTTGAGAAAAAAATCGTTTTTGTTTTGTTTTACAGTGTACAGTCTGTTTTATACCTGGTAGGAATGTTAGAAGGGACCCTCCCCCAAGTAAAAAAACAAGTGCGTGGGGTTCCCCCCAAAATCCCTACCAGACCCTTTAGGTCTGGTAGGAATTTTAAGGTGAACCCCAGCCCCAAAAAAGAACAGGCACAGAAGGGCAGGAAAAGGGGGGACAATCAAGCGCCCCCCCCCCCTCCCTGCGCCTTACCAGACCACATGCCGATGGGGACAAGGGCTTCTTCCCCACAACCCTGACCCGATGGTTGTGGTGGTCTGTGGGCAGGGGGGCTTATTTGCAATGGGGTACCCCTTTAATTAAGGGGCACCCAGATTCGCCGTCCTTGTGAATGAGTAAGGGGTGCTTGTACCCTCCCTACCCATTCACTAAAGGGTTACATGTCAACGTCAATAAACAAACCGCACTTTTAGAAAAAATCCTTTAATTGAGAACAAACACAAAGAGCCAATTTTTGACTCTTTTTTTTTTTTTTATTTGTTTCGGAATGAAACGAATCGCAGATGTCTAATAGATATATATATATATGATGAAGGAACCCAGCAGGATGATCCTTCCAAAAGGTGGACTTCACCTGTGGGATTCAACATACACCTCATTAACCCCTTATTAACACCAGGAGAATCATAGAAACAACGGCAGATCCAAATACACATTAACCACTTGCTGACCGGGTCATCAAGTGACTCTTCCTGTCCCCGTTATCTTTCAGTATTCAGCGCTGCGGTACTTTGACTGCCATTTGTTCCGTCATACAACACTGTACTGAAATACATTTTATACCATTTTTGGGGGCCACACAGAGAGCTTTCTTTTGGTGGTATTTAATCACCAGTGGGGGGGGGGGGGTTATTTTTTTTACTATAAAAAAGTACAAAACATTTAAAAAAAAACTTTCATGATTAAATTTTAGGAAACATTTCTTATCACCCTATTTTTTTTAGTCAAATATAGAAGACGGGGTCACGTCGGGTAAATAGACACCAAACATGTCAAGCCTTACAATTGCGCGCGCCCGCAAAATTGCAAAAAAACGAAGACATCCAAAAATTGGCCATAGGCGACTCTTTAAAAGCTTTGACCGCTCATGTGTTTAGTGTTATCAGTGATTGATGGGCCGAGAATTATTGCTCTCACTGTGACGTTTGCAGCGATATGTAACATGTGCGGCACAATGGGGCGCAATTGTCATTTTTGCACGTATATGGGGGCGGAGGACTTTTACATCTTTTGTAGGTTTTTAAACAATTTTTTTTATGTGATTTTAATTTTTTATGCTTCTTTAATTATGAATTAACTTATTTTTTACACTTAACTTTATTGCTATCACACGTGACAGACAATTTATGTGACAGGTCCTCTTTATAAGGGAAATAAGTGTTCTCCAAGACCCCTAATGTCACCTGGGGACCCAGAGATCTGCTTCACCAGCTTCTCTCCGGCTTCTGTAGCCGGGAATGACAGCTGAATGTGGTTTAATATATATCACTTCCGGCATTCGAGACCGGGGAGGAGATCAGAGGGAGGTCGTATACTGGACTCCCTCTGATCTCCGGTGACAGAGCCGCCCTGTCGATCCCGCCCCGCACCTGGCACAGCGGATTTTGGGACCGGCAGACTTGGCACACCCGCACAAAGTACAAGCGATTGGGTGTCTCTACAGATGCCAGAACGCTTGTATTTAAACAGCCATCGCCGGCTGTTTACCTTTAAGGTAATTTTCCCACTTGTGCGCGCGCGGGCACCACGCACGATTTAGGGCGGGCAGGGCCGGATTTCCCACAAGGCCACCCAGGCTTGGACTCGGGGCAGCACGGTGTAGAGGGGCAGCACAGCCGCCGGGCGGGTAGTTTTTTTCTACATTTAGCCCAGCTTTGGTCAAGCAAAGGCTAAATGTACAGCGGGGAAGCCGGTGTTTTAGTACAAGTGATCCCGGCGATGCCACTGAGATCACTTGTTATATGCCTGCAGTCCCCCCGCCCCCCATGATCTGTCCCCACATCCGGTTGCCTCTGTCCCCGCTGGCCGCCTCCCTCTCCACCAGGGTTTTTTGGGGTTCCCCTGCTCTTCTGGGGGATCCTGGACCAAGGCAAGGTAGTTCAGGATGGAGAATGGGAGCAGAGTGGAGAACGTCTGTCACCTCCAAATGCTATCACACAGGGGCTTGTTAGCTCCTGTGTGATAGCAATAAAGTTAAGTAAACAAAAAAAAATAATAAAATAAAAATGGATAAAAAGTACAAAATAAAAGATTTTTTTTGTAACTAAAATATAATAAGAAATAATAATTACAATTAAAAAAATTACAAAGTGCTTAAAAAGTAAAAAATTATGACATAAAAAAATTATCAAAAAATAAAAAGTAAAAGATAATAAATAAATACAATTTTTAAAAAGTAAAGAAATAAATAGAAATAAAAAATAAAATAAAAAAACTTGTGTATACTTTAGTGCTCTGAATCTATTTACAAGACCGAATTATTATTAATATGTATGTACCTCCAATAATACGATACTGTATCCTCTTATATTACTTTGAACACTCTTGCTGTGTATTCATTGAAAATTCAATACAAATGGCGGGAGTTGGGCACATGGAGGAACCTGGCCTTGGGGCAGCAGACAGAGTAAATCTGGCCCTGGGGCGGGGAAGGACATCTTAACACGCCCACCCGCATACAAGGCTCCTGTCCAGGCTGTTTAGGTACGGCCGCAGGACGGGAGGTGGTCAAGTCCTTTCAGTTGTAGTGTATTTAAAACAAAAATCCAATTCACCTCTCGCTTCTTGAGTAATAACTCCCTATTTCCCCCACATAGTCAATGGCCACAAACCTCAATTGTGATATTGTATCTTTGTTCTCAATAACATGTCTTACTAATGGTGGTCACTCCGTCCTTCTATCTCCAATTGCATATCGCTGTCTCGCTCTACGGCCCTTTCATTTCTGTGTAGTCTCTTCAATGTAATACAATCCACAAGGACACTTTATAATATAAATAACTAGAGGTGCACCGCAATGGAAATTTCAGAAACGAAACCGAAATAAAATACAATTACCAGGCCGAAACCGAAAATGTTTTTTATTTAATTTGTTTCAAATGCTTTCAATATTTAATTTTTATTTATTTGTTATAAAAATGTTTTATTTTTTTATATTTATTTTTATTTATTCATTTTTTTTTACAAACATTTTTTTTTAACTTTACTTTTAGGGACTTCGGGGGGAATTTTAGGGGTCTAAACAGATCCCTGATATTTCCCTTTTTAAAATAGAAAAAGAGATCGAGGACACAGAGTCCTCAGAGACACACAGAGCCCTCAATCTCTTTTTCTGCAGCCCCTGTTATCAATGATCAGGAATCCTCTATACTGAGTGTTCCTGATCATTCATAACATGAGGACAGAGAGTGTTTACTATAACCACAACTATGAATGGACAGGAAGTGATGTAGATCACTTCCCATTCATTCATAATTGAGGACATAGTATCCATACTCTGTCCTCAATTATGTACAAACACTCAGCGATCACATGACTGCTTGTACCCGCTCTCCTCTCTGACACGCTGTCACAGGAGGATGAGCGAGCGGTGCGGGGAGGAGAGCTCAGCCTCCTGTGACAGCGCGGTCTGTCTCCGCCCCACACACCGCTCTGCCAGACTGTCCCCGGGTTACGGACGTCCGACTTACGGACAGTGCATACTTACGAACGGGGTCCACAGTTCTCGTAAATGTACCGTCAGCCATCATTACATTTAGGAGAACTGTGGCTGCAGTGGCCTGTGTCCCCGCTGCTCTCCGCGCCTGTGTTGGCGGAGGCAGCGGGGACACAGACCGCTGCATTCTGCCGCTGCCCCCCTTATCTCCGCTGACGTCCCTGCCTCCTCTTCCGCCAATCCGTCGGTTTCCCCGGTCCGGACGATCATCTGCTCGCCGTCCTGGTCCGGCCGCTCCTTCGCTGTCCTGCCCCACCCCGGCCTCCTCTTCATTGCAGGCTGGGAGCTATACACCATCAGGCCCCTCCTCTGCTGATTGACAGCAGGCAGTGGGCAGATGCAATAGCCAGCTTGCTATTGTCTATTGCATTTTACAATATCCAATAGCAGGCTGGGTATGGCTCCCAGCATTAAAATAATAAAAAAAGTTTAAAAAAATAAAAAATTAATTAAAAAGAAAAAGAAATGTAAAAAAAAAAGTAAAATAAATAAAAATAAAAAATGCAAACAAATAAAAATTTAAGTTTATAAAATAAATTTAAAAATAGAAAAAACTTTTTTTGGTGTCATTTTAAATAAAACATTTGTTTGTATTATATTATAATCTTCTGAACGAGGGGAACAGACAGAAAAAAAAACGTGACCCTTCTCTATGATATCCAAAACGAAATAATGTTTTTTTTTGGCTGGTGTTACACTTAAAACATGAACCTGTTCCGACTTGCATACAAATTCAACTTAAGTACAAACCTAAAGTCCCGATCTTGTACATAACACGGGGAGGACCACCTGTATAATCCTTTGTCTCAAATAATCCTTTTGTATTAAAATACGTTGGTCTATATTGAGAGAAAATGACCCAGAAAGAGATGAATTCAGGTGACCGCCAATGCAATCTTCTATCTATTTATAAGTCCGCAGGGAGAGCAGATTATATGCCACAGAGAAAGAAAATGTACCCGGGGGTCCGAGGGGGACGTGTTCTTTCCCCGCTTCAGTTCCGTTCAATGTTTAGTGATGATTCACGGGGAATTTTTACCACATCCACACCAGGGAACTTCTATTCCTATTAGCCATCATCTGACTTTGCCAAATTTCTTATGTTATTTATAGGGATTCGCCGTTATATCGGCCGCCGGAACATATCGACATCACTTCCTGTTCATTCATGATTGTGGTTATAGTAAACACACTCTGTCCTCATGTTATGAATGATCAGGAACACTCAGTATAGAGGATTCCTGCTCATTGATAACAGGAGCTGCAGAAAAAGAGATTGAGGACTCTGTGTGTCTCTGAGGGCTCTGTGTGTCTGAGGACTCTGTGTGTCTCTGAGGGCTCTGTGTGTCTGAGGACTCTGTGTGTCTCTGAGGGCTCTGTGTGTCTGAGGACTCTGTGTGTCTCTGAGGACTCTGTGTGTGTCTGAGGGTCCTTTGTGTCTCTGAGGACTCTGTGTGTCTCTGAGGGCTCTG
>NW_017307327.1:165514-172505 GCF_000935625.1 Nanorana parkeri
AGAATGCGGAAGTGTTGTATAATACATCACTTCCGCATTCACTTGGTCACATATTGTGCTATCACATAGGGGGGTTTGTCTCCTCCCTCACACTTCTCTGCCAGAATGTGATAGGAGGCTGAGCGGTGTGGGAGGAGAGACGCCGGACACTCACAGGGCTCTCCTCCCGCTGTGACACTTTCTCTCCTCCCTGCTGGGACACAGAGCAGCGCCCAGCAGGGAGGAAAGAAACCTGGGATGCGCCGATGTATCGGCAGGAAAATAGCAGTTAGCCAAAAGTGCCATTTTCGGGCGATATGTTTCGGCGGCCGATGTATCGGTGCATCCCTACTTTTCACAATGGGACAACTTGGAGGACACCGAGGGTTCTAGTTAACTATGGTCCAGAATCATGAGACTTGGATTGCTGGATGTGAACAATCAGCCAGACTGAGGTGAGTATGATCTACGTAGGGGGAAGGTGAGCTAGGTTAGGGTCAGGGGAAGGATATTTGCACTTTGTGTATGTTTTAGGGGATTGTTATAGATAACACAGAATAATTGTTCTTTATGATCTGTTTGAGTTCTGAATGTGATATTTTCCTGGGAGTCATTTTCCCATGCTTGCTGTCATTTTATTGCATCGCCAGGCTTGTAGTTTCTCCCTCATGTCTGCTCTGTGCATGCCATCCATAACAGATATCTGCCGAGCAAAAAGGCAGAGCCAGCTGTCTCTCACGCAGCTGGGCGGATCTCGACAATGATGTCGGGATCCGCTCCGGCGTCTCAGTAGGTATACTGAGCCTAGGGTGACGGGAGAACGCTAGTTTGTGTCCTCCCGTTACCCTAAGGAGAACTATGGGGAAAAGCCCTGACCCCATAGTTCTCCTTTAAGGCTTGCTATGATGGAGGGGGACAGCAAAGCACAAATCACTGTGCAGCACTACTGAGCAGGAAGTAGAAGCCGATTATGTAATAACCAGATACATTTAATGAATAGACATGAGATATAATTGCAGACATAAAAACAAGGTATCAGCACTTACACATGATAAAAACTCTACACCGAGTTTATCACATTTACATATATACAGGTGAAACTCGAATAATTAGAATATCGTGCACAAGTAATTGCAGTAAGTGCTGCAAAAGGGGCCCAAACCAAGTACTGAGTACATATGCATGCTTGTACTTTTCAGAGGTCCGATATTGTTCTATGTACAATCCTTGTTTTATTGATTGCATGTAATAATCTACTTTTTTGAGGTTGTGGATTTGGGGTTCTTGGGGTTTCCATGAGCTGTAAGCCATAATCATCACAATGATGACAAATCACGGCTTGAACTATCTTGCTTTGCATGTAATGAGTCTCTCTCGTATATTAGTTTCACCTCTTAAGTTGCATTAGTGAAATAAATGAACTTTGCACCATATTCTAATTATTCCAGTTTCACCTGTAAAATATACACTATAAAAAAATATCTAATATACTTATTGATCCCTTATAAACAGTAAAGTGTCTTTATTGTGATCTGCAGGATCTACAGAGAGGCAGAGATGCCCATCAGTGTGGGGACAGGCCTCCTTCATACTGATACCCTGTCTGTTTGTACAGCGGTGCAGAAACCGCTGATAATATGTCCAGTTCTGTCCATGATAAGGAATGTCATTGACCTGGGTTCATGGCTGGACACTCCTGGTTCCATGGCTGGGGATATCCCTGAATGACAGATTGAGGTTTATGATTGAGCCTTGTGGTCCCGTGACTGGGTCTGTCTGTGCATGACAGGTCAGGGTTTATGGCTGGATCCTGGTGGTTCTCTGGCTGGGGATGTCCCTAGATAACAGGTTAGGGTTCATCGCTGGATCATGGTGGTTCCATGACTGTAGATGTCCCTGAATGACAGGTTGGTGGCTTGATCATGGTGGTTCCATGGCTGGGGATGTCCTTTAATGACATGTCAGAGTTAGTGGCTTGATCATAGTGGTTCCATGGTTGGGGATGTCCCCGAATGACAGGTCAGGGTTGGTGGCTTGATCATGCTGGTTCCACGGCGGGGGATATTCCTTAATGACAGGTCAGAGTTGGTGGCTTGATCATGGTGATTCCATGGCTGGGGATATCCCTGAATGACATATTGAAGTTTATGATTGAGCCTTGTGGTCTTATAGCTGGGTCTGTTGGCCCATGACAGGTCAGGGTTTATGACTGGATCATGGCGGTTCCATGACTGTAGATGTCCCTGAATGACAAGTTGGTGGCTTGATCATGGTGTTTCCATGGCTGGGGATATCCCTTAATGATAGGTCAGAGTTGGAGGCTTGATCATGGTGGTTCCATGGCTGGGGATAAACCTTAATGACAGGTCAGAGTTGATGGCTTGATCATAGTGGTTCCATGGCTGGGGATGTCCCTGGGTTACAGTTTGAGGTTCATGGCTGGATCTTTGTGGTTCCATGACTGGGGATATCCCTGGTCAGGATTATTTGTTACTTGAAGTTCCCATAGGTTTCAAATGAATCCAGATAACTCTGAGCCAGTGTGTAGCAGAAGGAGTACTGTCCCTGCAGAGAGAGGAATGGACAGTAATGTACAGTCTCATTATGGAATTAATAAACCTTCCTGTATGTATCTCCCCTAAAGCAATACATGTTCCCTGGCTGGCACCTCTATCTTTCCCCAGTCTTTTTTTGTGGAATTGGTGTTTTCAGCCATCTTGATTATCTGGGCAGGGACCACGTAACTCATGTGCATGCATTAATGGAAGTTAATTCACCCCGGCACCAAGGCATGCAGGGAATGTACACTGATCTGAGCATACATGGCTCAGAGTTCATTTAATAGAAACATTGCTGACAGGCAGGTGTGATAATTTTATTGCTGAAGAGACATACGGAGTCACACAGATGTGCAGAGTCTCTTCTGCCAGCAATGTTTCATTCAATAGCTAAAATGGCAGGTGTGAGGTGTGAAGGTGCAGGAATTGGGTCTGATCTGAGGCCTGAAGATGCAGGAATTGGGGCTGAGCTGAGGTGTAAAGGTGAAGGAACTGAGGCTTATTTTTTTAGGGGTTGGCAACCCTCAGCACTGGCTTAGCACAGGGCCTCCTGAAGATCATCCCAGAATGCTGCTGGGTGTCACAATGGCAGATTTGAGGTCTTAAGGTGTAGGATTTGGGTTCATCTGAGGTGTGAATGTGCAGGAATTGGGGCTGACCTGGAGGTGTGGAGGTACACACAAGAGTGCATATTGGGGAAGGTAAGTTTGAGGTTGTAGTAGTTTATGG
This sequence comes from Nanorana parkeri, assembly GCF_000935625.1. Classification (NCBI taxonomy): domain Eukaryota; kingdom Metazoa; phylum Chordata; class Amphibia; order Anura; family Dicroglossidae; genus Nanorana; species Nanorana parkeri. Next base: position 168,781 of record NW_017307327.1, read on the forward strand.
CACTACTTTCCGTACTAGAAGTTACCAGTGCCACGTTCCAGGTGCTGAAAGCCAATGTAATATAAAAACATGGAACCCAACGTGTAGATTTCTTCATGGACTTCTATTTGAGGGAGTCACACCGCACCACCACCACACTCTAACTACAGCATTGAAATGAACAGCCGAAGAGCCACTTCTCCTGTCCCAGCCAGAATGAAGACTATAGACTATAGTATAAGTCAGGGCTCAAAATTTCCACTCGCCCCCTCGAAAATTGCGTGGGGGCGAGTGGAAATGAAGCCTCCTAGGGGCGGCTTCTCTCCTGTTCACGACCTGATGACAGCGCTCCCTCGTCCGTCCATCTAAGCAGGGGGGCGCAGGAGGGAGCTCTGCCTGCTGTCAGGATGGCGGAGCGGTGAGGGGGAGAGAAGCCGCGCCCGCAGCTGTCAGGATGGCCCGAGCAGGTAGGAGATCGGAGCCGCTGTCATCCTGTCAGTTTCAGGATGACAGCGGCTCTGTGCGTGGCAGAGCGGGGATCGGTGAATATCATTGATATTTACCGCAGTGGCGTAACAACCGGGGGTGCGGGGGGTCACTTGCGCCGGGCGCAGGACTGAGGAAAAAAATTATAATAAAAAAAAATAAAATGTAAAAAATGATTTAAAAAAAGTGAAAACTGCTCCCCCCCACACGCATATTATTAGACATGTGCGAAGACTAAAAATTAATTTAAGATGAAATGTGTATGTGTAATGCTCTGTGCGTTGTGCTGTGGCTGTATGTGTGTTGTGCTGTGTGCGCGTTGTGCCCTGTGTGTGTTTGTTTGTGTTATGCAGGGCAACTGGTGGCGAGTAACTTTGAAGGCCTGGCTAGTAGCTCAGGACCTGAAATTTTGAGCCCTGGTATAAGTGTTTATATAGAAAATGAAAGCGAGATAATGACATCATTTTATGTAACAATGTTTCTAGTATTATTTTACCACACGGATGACTGAGAATGGTACGTATATATGACAACATATCGGCAATGTATCTAAGTCACACAACATACCACAGTAGGAATAAACTGGCAGCGCCTCCTCCGGAGGGAACGCACGGCCTGCGACACGTCAAGGCAGCCGTCACTGCGGATCTGGTCGCAGATTATGACACCGGCACAGAAGAGACCTGAGCGACTTGCCCCATCGCTGGACGGACACAAAGGACACAGAGAAGAGACGACGTAAATATTCTGTTAGCAATCTTTGAATACACAAATGTTTTATTACAAATACAATGTGTCAGAATTTTTTCAGTAGGTCTAATATGTAAAGGAGGGTCGTCGGCCGTGTCAATATGATCAAAGCGTCCTACAGACTGCCCGGGCCTAGGCAGGGGCGTCCCGAGGCTGGGTGACACCCGGAGCGGTGTCCGAGTGTCACCCCGGCGAGACGTCACCGCGCATGCGCGTGACGTCAGCACGCGCGTGCACGATGACGTCATCGCGCACGCGCGGCAGTATTCTGATACCTGCCGGCGCCCATCTTGGTGATGGACGCCGGCAGAGAGAGGAGGGGACAGTCACCCGGCGGGATAAGGTATGCCGCCGGGTCTCCTCCTCTCTCCTGATACTGTCGGGCGTTCGGTCAGAGGGGGGTGACACCTTTTCAGAGGGGGTTGACACCAAAATGACTGTAAGTCATTTTGGTGTCACCCCTCCAACGGTGTCACCTGGGTGCGGGCCGCACCCCTTTGTGACGCCACTGGGCCTAGGTAGATCTGGGGCCTCTAATAGACCCGAGGCCACCTAAACGCAGCCAGATTGGGTCACCTCCTCTGTACGGGTAATTTTTTTTAATCTACTCACTCCGGGGATGCTGGAAATCATCTCTGTATCCCTTCTGGCCACTGGATTGAAGAGGGGGCCCTTGAAGTATAATTAAAGTCTCCGTTTTTTTTTGCATATATCTACTGCTGGCAAGCAGTAGATATATATGCAAAAAGTGTGAAAAATGTCCGAAAATGTGAAACTGCTCGGGCGACCGCAAAGCATCTTGGGGCGGGCGCGTGCGCAGTTCGGATTTTCGGCCGGGAGACGAGGAGAGACGCAAGGTAAGTCTATGGACGCGTGCACCTGCATGCAGACACCGTGGGACAGGAAGTGCCAACAAGGACAGAGGAGTCAGCGCTGGAGGGACAGATGAAAAGGAAAGAAGAAGAAGATCGGATTAAGAACCGTCATTTAAGGTAAGTGCTGACATTAACATTGGGGGGGACTTTTATTGACTTTAATGTCACTTTAAGGACCCTTGTAAGATGTGGAGATGATGGGTGTGGCCAGCTTTGATTGGCATTGAGGAGAAGGTTCTCCGCTGTGACAAGGTGACTCCGAGTTGTCACCTTGTAGAAGGAAGTTTTAGGCAACGGAAGGCTCACCAGGGGTCTATGGCATCATCAAAATACAAAAGTGCACTTTGCATTGTATTCTTTTCAATGTCTTTAGCTGCAGGGCCTGGCCTCAGTTCCCACTTGGCATGGAGTCTGTATGCTTTGTGTGAGCTTCCTCCCCAATATTTGGTCTCCTCTCACAATTCAAAACAATTTCACTTAAATTAGCCTACCCAACATACATCACCAATCCAACATACATCACCAACTCTACATTCATCATCAACTCCACATTGATCACCAACACAACATACATCAACAACCCAACATACATGGCCAACACAACATACAAACCCAACATACATCACCAACTCTACATTCATCATCAGCTCCACATTGATCACCAACACAACATACATCAACAACCCAACATACATGGCCAACACAACATACATCAACAACCCAACATATTCACCAACCCAAAACACATCAACTCCACATACATCACCAATCCAACATACATCACCAACATAACATACATCACAACACACCATACATCCCCAACACAACATACATCACCAATCCAACATACAAACCCAACATAAATCACCAACCCAACACACATTCATCATCAACTCCACATTCATCATCAACTCCACATTGATCACCAACACAACACACATGACCAACCCAACATACATGACCAACACAACATGCATCACCAACTCTACATTCATCATCAACTCCACATTCATCATCAACTCCACATTGATCAACAACCCAACATACATGACCAACACAACATACATCAACAGCCCAACATACATGACAATCTCAACATACATCAACAACCCAACATACTTCACCAACCCAAAACACATCAACTCCACATACATCACCAACCCAACACACATTATCAACTCCACATATATCACCAATCCAACATACATGACCAACATAAGAAACATCACCAACACATAATACATCAACAACACAACATACATCCCCAACACATCATACATCCCCAGGGCCCTCATGCACAATGAAGTAGTGTTGGTATAATTTTAGGCCCATAGTTGTAGTCACCCACCATGGAACAGAAGAAATGTCGGACTTACCAGCAGGTCACCAGCGTGTGACTCCCAGGCACATGTGATGGGCATTTCTCCACCTCTGCAATCAGATTGATGATAGCCGCTGGATTCTCCGGGATTGGTTTGTCGAGGGGCCAGGAGTCCAACTGCCACAGCTTCACCTCCAGGCTGTTGTCAAAGTTCTGTGGATGACAAAGCTCACTCGTTAGTTACATTGTCCCTGGTGATGAATATATTAAATACAATGTGAGGAATATAGAAGTTACGCGGCTCGCCCGCTCCC
>NW_017307327.1:172763-174116 GCF_000935625.1 Nanorana parkeri
CAGGTGGAACGTTGATCCCGAGTATCCATTCTTAGAGGTCCTCGCGGTCCTCCTGACCTTGTAAAACCCGTAACTGGTCTCTCCTTTATCCGGGAAGAACTGGAAACTGTTCTGTAGGACGATAAAACGGTGATACTCATCACTAGACACGCGGTCTGATATTGCGCAAGAGCAAGCAAAGAAAACAGCAATTCAATGATAATTGTGTGAAATGATTTTTGAACAGTTGGCAGAGGAGCTGTTCCCTGTATTCGTAATGCAGGATGATATATAAGAAGAGAACTCAGAGCAATTGTTGGCAGTCATTCATGTTGAGGTAAGGTCATGTATACCTTAAAGGAGAACTATGAGGGGGGGGGAGGGGCTTTTCACTCACCTCATAGTTTTAGCCGACGTGTGACAACGAGACTGTCACAGGTCGGTTCAGTAGATCGGGAGGTCAGCGAACACATATCGGCGTTCGCTCACCTCTCGATCCTGTCACCGCTCTCTGCCATGACAGGGGGAGGGGCTGGATTCCCCTCTCCCCGCTCCGATCTGCCAGCGCTGACTGGCGGAACGGACGGGGGAGGGTACAGCTGGCTCTGCCTCTAGATAGGCAGAGCCAGCTGTCACTCACGCAGCTGGGCGGATCCCGTCATCTAAGTCGGGATCCGCTCCGGCTGCGGCGTCTCAGTATACCGCGAGCTGTAGCTCCCTATATACTGAGCCTAGGGTGACGGGAGGACGCTAGTTTGTGTCCTCCCGTTACCCTAAGGAGAACTATGGGGGAAAAACACTGACCCCATAGTTCTCCTTTAATAAAGGGACCATGTATGGTCCAAAAACATCCACCATATCTGGTGACTGCCATGCTGTGTTTAGACTGTCCATCCAGTCCTACAATCTACACAGCTCTTCCAGGTTGGGGGATCATCAGGGCCGTAAATACAGATCATGGGGCTCCATAGCAAAAATGTGATGGTCTCTCTCTGAGTGACTATATCAGTATCCCAAATACTCCTCTTGTGCATCTGAAGTCGTCTCTACTTTGTAGACTTTACAGGGAATTAGAGTTGCCCTTATCTGCAACCACTTCAACCCAGTGACGTGCGGTACCTCTAGTTCCGGGTGAGGCATTCCCCAGCCTTGCCCCCAGCACGCCCCCCCCCGCCCGCCGAAGCCCCGTCCCCAACCCGGTCCCCGAGCTTGTGTGAAGGAGGAAGGGAGGAGACAGGGAGGAGCCTCCTTGTCCCTCATTCGCTTGTCACTGCTGATGCATCAAGATCGATGGACTCAGTGGGGGTTTTCTTTTCTTTTTTTGATTGGACAGCTTGGACCAATGGCGATTTGCCATTGGTCCAAGCCATCCAC
>NW_017307327.1:174219-178783 GCF_000935625.1 Nanorana parkeri
GGGGGGAGGCTTTGCCTGCTGTGTAACCTGCTAGTAGCCGATCTGCATGGAGAGAAAGCTGTCAGCTTCAAACTTGAAGCAGACAGCTTTTTCCTCCATAATACTAGGTGAGGCTCTGCCTCACCTGACCGCACTTCCCTGCTTCAACCCTTAATGATACAGTACTGTATTATCTTCACATGTTCTATGTTTAATTTGCCTCAACAACCTAATGGTGCCCTCTTCCACCCCTAGGCCCCAGGCCCCAGGCTGCTTTGGCTATAGTTACACCACTGGATCTCATACATATTGATATATAACTGTATGGTATATTTTCTTTTCTATATAATGTCTTAGATATACAGTATCAGTGGCATCACAAGGGGGGTTCCGCCGCACCCGGGTGACACCACTGGAGGTGTGACACCAACATGACTCAAGGTCATGTTGGTGTCACCCCCTATGAAAAGTCGGGGACTCGGTCATGGACCGAGAGCCCGACAGTTGCAGGAGAGAGGAGGGTGCCCGGCGGCATACCTGATCCCGCCGGGTAAACGTCACCTCCTCTCTCTGCCGGCGTCCATCACCAAGATGGCTGCCGGCAGGTATCATCAAGATAGTCGCACATATGCAATGATGTCGCAGAGGGTTGTCACCCGGTACCCGCTTCGAGGGACACCCAGCCTTGTGACGCCCCTGTACAATGTATCTGTTTTCCTGATGAAGCAAATCATCAGATCTGAGAAACTCGTCACGCCATTGCTGCCCAACTGCAGGAATCGGGTCTTATTATGACAGGGAGAGCCATTATTGATAGTTTGGTTAATAGTGTCTGTTATGTATCTCTGGGACAAATATGAGGTGTAGAGGATGTATTCTGGATGTTCTGGGGGTATTTATTATATGAACTATCATCTTCATGATTGGGGTTATGGATATCTGAGCCAACTGTTTATAATATTCTTATATGTTTCTTATATTCTTCTGTGAAATAAAATACAATGTATTTATATCTCTGTCAGGTATTTATTGACACCCCACAAATCACATTTCCTGCTAATTCATGGGGATCCCATTGACAAAAGCGGAACAGACGAAACGTTGGGGTGTTAGTCGAGCGGTAACTGGATGTGACGTCAGCGGTGGTGCTGGAAGTGACGCAGCGGATATCGGCAGGGCCGGATTTACTCTCTCTGCTGCCCCAAGGCCAGGTTCCTCAATGCACCCCCCTACCCGCCAACCCCCCCATAGAGAATGGCAGACTTGCAGACTGCATACAAAACAAGCCGAGGCTTCCCCGCTGTAAATTTAGCTCTGCTGGGCCAAAGCCGGGCTAAATGTAGAAAACAACTACCCGCCCGACGCCCGGAACTGCATGACCCGGCCATCGGGAGATAGGAATTCCACACCCCTGCTGCCCCTCTACTCCCCGCTGCCCCGAGGCCGGGCCTTGGTTGGCCTTGTGGGAAATCCGGCCCTGGCTATCGGGTGAGACCGCAGTTTAAGGTTCCTTCTGGCACAATAGAAGCTGAGGCACTTTGTTGACGCTGGACTGTTTTAACTTCTTGTAAGCGCGTTTTTGATACAAATAAAGTGCATTTTAGTACGATGGTTTTACACTACTGGAGCCTCATTGTCTTTCCTTCTCTGTTCACCACACGTGGAGTTCCACAAATGGGGAGAGACCGGACCGGAAGCTATGTTATAAGGAAGTCATCTGTATAAAGAGAGGCATTGTTGTCTGGCGAGTCCTAGTCTGATGGGGAAGTGTTTGAGCCCGAACTTTGTTTTGAGGAGTTTAGAATTGTTGCAGCATGGAATCATCTTCATTGACCATACGCCTTGTCACATGGACTGTCAGTGGTGCTTATTTTATGTAACGCATGTTTTGTGTCTTTCTTATTATTATATTGTGTTGTAAATTTTGGGTATATTGATTTGAAGGCTGCAGCGATATTGCACATTGTAAGATATTTTTGGGGGGGATTGTAGGTCAGTAGCGCTGAGTTGGATGGTTATAAGATTATATTTCAATAAGGGTTGTGGTTCTCTGAAGGTCCATCAGTCCAATGATTACTCTGGGTGTAATAATAAAAGTCACAGTGGAGAGAGGATGGTGAAGGACAAGTCTCATGTTTGGTTGGTGGTACTCGATCCTCGTCCAATCATCGGGGGCCATGCTTGAATTAGGCTGGGATGGGGGTTGTGCGTGTCCACTCCTGCGTCTTATTAGTATATGAGAACACACACTGACGGTCTATAAACATCTATTCCTGTGTACAATATACTAATTCCAGGGAGGGAGCTGAGAACCCCGCCGGTGGCAGCAGCCCTCAGCTCTTCACAGTGATACAAATAGAATAATTACAGTTTATGACGGGGAGTTTGATGGAGTAATGACAGCGAGTAACAATGGAGTAATGACAGCGAGTAACAATGGAGTAATGACAGCGAGTAACAATGGAGTAATGACAGCGAGTAACAATGGAGTAATGACAGCGCGTAACAATGGAGTAATGACAGCGAGTAATGGTGGAGTGTAATGTTAGTGAGTCATGATAAGTTACCATAGCGTGTAATGAGAGAATACATTTGGTCAGTAATAATGGAGTCATGTTGGTAATAATGGAGTCATGTTAGTTAGTAATGATGGAGTTATGTTGGGGAATGATGATGGAGTCAAAGGTTGTCAGTAATAATGGTGTCATGTTGGTGAGTAATGATGGAGTCATGTTGGTCAGTAATGATGGAGTCATGTTGGTCAGTAATGATGGAGTCATGTTGGTCAGTAATGATGGAGTCATGTTGGTCAGTAATGATGGAGTCATGTTGGTCAGTAATGATGGAGTCATGTTGGTCAGTAATGATGGAGTCATGTTGGTCAGTAATGATGGAGTCATGTTGGTCAGTAATGATGGAGTCATGTTGGTCAGTAATGATGGAGTCATGTTGGTCAGTAATGATGGAGTCATGTTGGTCAGTAATGATGGAGTCATGTTGGTCAGTAATGATGGAGTCATGTTGGTCAGTAATGATGGAGTCATGTTGGTCAGTAATGATGGAGTCATGTTGGTCAGTAATGATGGAGTCATGTTGGTCAGTAATGATGGAGTCATGTTGGTCAGTAATGATGGAGTCATGTTGGTCAGTAATGATGGAGTCATGTTGGTCAGTAATGATGGAGTCATGTTGGTCAGTAATGATGGAGTCATGTTGGTCAGTAATGATGGAGTCATGTTGGTCAGTAATGATGGAGTCATGTTGGTCAGTAATGATGGAGTCATGTTGGTCAGTAATGATGGAGTCATGTTGGTCAGTAATGATGGAGTCATGTTGGTCAGTAATGATGGAGTCATGTTGGTCAGTAATGATGGAGTCATGTTGGTCAGTAATGATGGAGTCATGTTGGTCAGTAATGATGGAGTCATGTTGGTCAGTAATGATGGAGTCATGTTGGTCAGTAATGATGGAGTCATGTTGGTCAGTAATGATGGAGTCATGTTGGTCAGTAATGATGGAGTCATGTTGGTCAGTAATGATGGAGTCATGTTGGTCAGTAATGATGGAGTCATGTTGGTCAGTAATGATGGAGTCATGTTGGTCAGTAATGATGGAGTCATGTTGGTCAGTAATGATGGAGTCATGTTGGTCAGTAATGATGGAGTCATGTTGGTCAGTAATGATGGAGTCATGTTGGTCAGTAATGATGGAGTCATGTTGGTCAGTAATGATGGAGTCATGTTGGTCAGTAATGATGGAGTCATGTTGGTCAGTAATGATGGAGTCATGTTGGTGAGTAATGATGGAGTCATGTTGGTCAGTAATGATGGAGTCATGTTGGTGAGTAATGATGGAGTCATGTTGGTCAGTAATGATGGAGTCATGTTGGTGAGTAATGATGGAGTCATGTTGGTGAGTAATGATGGAGTCATGTTGGTGAGTAATGATGGAGTCATGTTGGTGAGTAATGATGGAGTCATGTTGGTGAGTAATGATGGAGTCATGTTGGTGAGTAATGATGGAGTCATGTTGGTCAGTAATGATGGAGTCATGTTGGTCAGTAATGATGGAGTCATGTTGGTCAGTAATGATGGAGTCATGTTGGTGAGTAATGATGGAGTCGTGTTGGTCAGTAATGATGGAGTCATGTTGGTCAGTAATGATGGAGTCATGTTGGTCAGTAATGATGGAGTCATGTTGGTGAGTAATAATGGAGTCATGTTGGTAATAATGGAGTCATGTTGGTCAGTAATGATGGAGTCATGTTGGTGAGTAATAATGGAGTCATGTTGGTAATAATGGAGTCATGTTGGTCAGTAATGATGGAGTCATGTTGGTGAAAAATGACAGAGTAATGTTGGTAATAATGGAGTCATGTTGGTGAGTAATGACGGAGTCATGTCGGTGAGTAATGACGGAGTCATGTTGGTGAGTAATGATGGAGTCATGTTGGTGAGTAATGATGGAGTCATGTTGGTGAGTAATGATGGGGTCATGTTGGTGAGTAATGATGGAGTCATGTTGGTGAGTAATGATGGAGTAAGGTTGGTGAGTAATGATAGAGTCGTGTTGGGGAATGATGATG
>NW_017307327.1:182794-183377 GCF_000935625.1 Nanorana parkeri
CATGTTGGTCAGTAATGATGGAGTCGTGTTGGTGAGTAATGTCAGTGCTGACCTCGTTCAGGTCCTGCGCTCTCTGCATCATCACCATGGATGTACATTTATAATCCCAGACCATGGCCCAGAAGTCGTTCAGCGTCTGCCTCGTGGGTAGTTGGGTGACGATCATGGCGTCTTCCTGGCTGTTGGACTGAGAGAATAGATTGTAATAAGGACGGAGCTGTGCTCTGTGAACATAGAGCGATGTACGGGAACAACGTTCCGAGGACAGAAGACGAATGATACACAACACAGACAGTTCAATATAATAATACAAACTAATCCATAGAAGACAATCACAGTGATGAGCAACAGAGAAGGATGAAGGGGACAGGAAGAAGATATTGTGTTAGCTGGAAATTACTCCTCTGTGTCACAGCCCCGCCTCCTCATACATGTCTGACCTCGGGTATATTACAAGAATATCCTCCGTATATAATATACACATATTACTGAATGTCTGCCAATTTTCGGAGTACTGAGGTTACTGACAATACGACAGAAGGGTCTGTAATGATGGTTTCCTTCAGCTTAGTCCATTTCTTCC
>NW_017307327.1:183427-183650 GCF_000935625.1 Nanorana parkeri
CCAGGGGACGGCCTCTAGCGTTTGTAACTGCCCGATCCATACCCAGCTCCCACTGTGATATTTACATTACAATCACCAATCAAAGGTCAGGAGGACACGTCATCGTCTGCAAAGGAAACATTTTCTGGAGTTTCTTCTATAAATACATGAAATGTGTCAGCATAGGAAGAATATACTGTTCATTTTGTCTAAGGGGAGTAATCCCTACATTACGGCCACACAG
>NW_017307327.1:184089-187201 GCF_000935625.1 Nanorana parkeri
TTTTTTCAATCAAGAATTTTTTATTTTATTTTTGTTTTACAATACATAACATCAGTCCAACATATCAGTGACAAAGGTTCACGTGTGATGGCAAGATATGGACATTTAGCGTCCTCAACACGTTCGCTATATAGGCACTGCTCTGGTAGGAGCAGCACACAACGGGTTAACACAAACAGTTACTAATAAACATTTCTGAGGTCATTAATCTAGTTGAATTAGTGAACTTCTAATACTCTAGATGTAACAGAAAGAAGTGTAAACATTTGTGGGGGGCCGCGTACCCACTCCGGGAGTCATGTCTGTGTCTGTGAGAATCTTGCAAAGCCTCATGGGATTCGTAGTTCCACCACAGCTGGAGGGCCGCAGTTTGGACATCCCTGGTTTACATGGAGCGGCAGGGTTAATTTTAACCCTGCCGCTCTGCTCCTCGTATAGGCGGCCAATGTGTAGAGAGACTCGGAGGCAGGGGGAGGATGGAGCCTGGAGGATGGAGCCAGCGAGAAGTAGGTGCGGGGGAGGTGTTTTCAAATGATTGCCGGCGGCTTCTATCGCTCTACATTTAGCTCTGCTTTCCTAAAGCCAGGCTAAATGTAGAAAACAACCTAGCGCCTGGACAGGGTCGTCCCGAGGCTGGGTGACACCCGGAGCAGTGTCCGAGTGTCACCCCGCCGAGACGTCACCGCGCATGCACGGGAGTATTCTGATAGAGAGAGGAGAAGACAGCCACCCGGCGGGATTAGGTATGCGGCCGGGTCCCCTCCTCTCTCCTGATACTGTCGGGCGTTCGGTCCATGACCGAGCGGCTGACTTTTCAGAGGGGGGTGACACCAAAATGACTGTAAGTCATTTTGGTGTCATCCCTCCAATGGTGTCACCCGGGTGCGGGCCGCACCCCCCTTGTGACGCCACTGCGCCCGGAACTACATGTTCCGGCCACGGGGGATTTCACACCGCTGCCGCCCCTCTGCTCCCTGCTCCTGGGCCTCGGTGGCCTTGTGAGGAATCCTGGCCCTGGCTACCAGGGTGGCAGAGGTTGCAGCTGGGACCCGGCTCTGGCGCTCCACCACTGTCCTGATATCATTAGTCTGTATTGTTTTAGAAAAACTGTCACATGACAATAAACACAAATGTATCAGTACTCGTACTTGTAAGTACTCGGCAAGTACCAGTACTTGTATCTGGTCTGGAAAAATGATATCTGTGCATCCCTAATATATATAATTATACAACAAATGATACATTATAACAGAGATGCCCAAATCCCGGGAGCTCCGTGTGCTCCTTACACATGACAGCCGCCTCCTAACTTCTGAATTTTTCTCTAGTCTAGTCTTGGAGCTGGAAAAGTACCTGTACTTGTACTTGTACCGGGCATGGTACTTGGTATCTGAACAACCCTATGTAGCGATCTCACCCCTGCGCCGGGTTCCGGCATCTCCAGGAGCTCCGTCGGAGTTCGGGCGACGTCACCGGACTCCTCCTTCCTCCTCTCCTCAAGCCGCCGGAGCCACTTGCCTGGCGTTCGTGCTAGGTGCCTGACGCCAGGGCAAGTACCTCCGCGGCAGTACAGCAAGGACCCGTATATTGGGCCGGACAGAACCATCCAAGCCACTCCACTTCCCTGCTCTCTGACGAGCCTCTCTCCAGGGACATCACCTCGTCCACTCCTCTCCTAAAGCAGCCAGGAAGTGGATACCCGCATTTCCTCTCAGAGCCGTTGGGTGGCACCAGAGCTCCTCCGAATCACCAACGGCGACTATCACATAACTCAATCAGCTGCTCTCACTGAACTGTGTTTTATCTGCCATACAACTCGCTGACACTGAACTGTTTGCTGACCACCCTATCCGTGATTGTGAAGTTACCTTGTACGTAGCTGTTAAAGGAGAACTATGAGGGGGGGGGGGGAGTGCTTTCCACTCACCTCATAGTGCTAGCCGACCTGTGACAATGAGACTGTCACAGGTCGGCTCAGTAGATCGGGAGGTGAGCGAACACATACCGGCGTTCGCTCACCTCTCGATCCTGTCACAGCTCTCTGCCGTGACAGGGGACGGGGGAGGGGGCGGGTACAGGACAGGACGGGTACAGCTGCAGGTGCAATTTCATTTTTATGGGGTTCTCTTGAAGGCAGACAGAACAGCACTCTCATCACGGTGGGGGCTCCTCACACATTATAATTGATCTGTACATTGCTATATTGGATAATTCAATCTGTTTCTGTGATCGGGGAGCACGGAGTTGATGCTTACATTAACAAACACAGCGTTGATGTATCCGGGAGTCCCCCGCACGCTCAGTGCCGACATCAGAACCGGACGCCAATGGTCACCTGCGGACAGAGAGAACAATAGAAGTGAGGAGACATTACAGCAAGTGGTCCACACATAAACTTCAGTCATGGCTGGTTTCCTGCTCTGGATGGAGCGTGGAAAGGTTAGAACCTCTGTCAGGATTTGTTATGGAAAGTCACTCTACTGGTTCTTGTAGAAAAACCAAAATATATAAGGGGTGTCACCGAAGCAGGAGTGAAGGGGAAGGCCTTATTGGGGACACCTGTTCCAGTGACATCTATCAGAAGTGGGATTGTTACTCGATTCATGTCATGTGTCTGAGTCAAGAAGTAGAAGCAAATCTCCCCTTAGGGGACATGGCAATAAAAGCCTGATAGGGGTCCAAACTCTGCCAAACTCCATCCAAAAGCTGTCATTTTACGTAATGGTTAGGATATCAGGGTTGGTCAATGGTGGACATATCAGATGTGCAGCCCGACCATGCGCACAGAGACCTCTGAGGTCCTGGAGCCCATTGCAGGTAGGAGCTGCCCTTTAATAGGCCCAAGAACCCCAGTGGTGCCTACATGAAAAGAACATTGACTGTCCTCCAGGCCTGAGGGCAGTACCTGCCAATACCCTCATAACTGCGGCACAGACGGTGCTGGGGCGGAATGAGCATGTTCGTTTTTATTTCTAAGTAAGCATTTATGCTTAATGGTGAACGGTGTGTTTATCTACTGTGACCATCCTTATTATTTGTTTGCGTAGCCCCTTGCTTCATGAGTCAGTCAGTTTATAAATCGGAAGCATTTCATTTAATTATATATTGTATA
>NW_017307327.1:187217-191467 GCF_000935625.1 Nanorana parkeri
TCTCACCTGCAGATGTACTGAGCGGACCTGTGACAGTCTCATTGTCACAGGTCGGCTAGAACTATGAGGTGAGTGAAAAGCCCCTCCCCCCCTCCCCCCCCCATAGTTCTCCTTTAAATTCCTGAAGAAAAAAGTAAGTTGTTTATAGAGCCCAACAACTCAAGCTGATATTCGCCCTCCTTCCTGCTCTGTTTAAATGGGGGCTGTGTGGATTTTAAATTAGAGAGAGAGGGACAGTCAGTCCTAAAATCAAACATTTTCAACTATTCCCTCTTTTTAGAGCACCGGTAATGTTGTGTGACCCCAGTGTCACAGGTGCTCCCTCTATTAAATATTTATTTGTATCCAGTACTTTTGTCCCCCCTTTCTACTTCTTAGTTCCCCGCATTCTCTGTTCCTTTTCTTCTTTCTGACAATTTATTTATTTTTTAGTATTTTTCGGTCTCCTCTGTTCTGATATTTGTGATATTTGCAAAATAAAATTGTGTAGTTCTAGACTTAGGTGGTGGTATTGCCTGTTTCTGAGATACATTATGGATTTGTTCCTCTGCAGATAAGTGTAATTGTTTATTATGATGATTGTATCTGGAAGTGATACTGCTGTGTGTGTGTGTGTGTGTGTGTGTGTGTGTGTGTGTGTCTGTCTGTGTGTGTGTGTCTGTGTGTGTGTGTGTGTGTGTGTGTGTGTGTTGGTTTGTGCTAAATAATACATTTTAAATACAAATCTTTATTTGTAAAATTAAAATATTTTAATTGAAACATTTTAAACACAAAGAATGTTCAATTAAAAAGTAAAAAATATAAATGGGCCCAATATCACGTCAGAGTTCCCCTTTTCCCCTTTATGACCCAACAGTGGTATTACCTGGCAGGATGTTGGGGTATTGATTCTTCTCATGATTTTCGGGCTTCTTCCCTTCTTTACACTGATAGATTTGATATAATTCTGAGAGTTTCTGCAGAACCTGAAAGATAAAACCGCCCAAAGATTTCATTATCTCCGATGACTTACAGTAGAAAACTTTTGTCTTCTTTTCTTTCTAGTTTTCAATGTTGGTGGATGTCGGTGGTGCTGGATGGTGCTGGATGGTGGTGGATGGTGGTGGATGGTGGTGGATGGTGGTGGATGGTGGTGGATGGTGATGGATGGTGATGGATGGTGATGGATGGTGGTGGATTGCGATGGATGGTGGTGGATTGCGATGGATGGTGGTGGATTGCGATGGATGGTGGTGGATTATGGTGGTGGATTGTGGTGGTGGATTGTGGTGGATTGTGATTTATGGTGGATTGTGGTGGTGGATTATGGTGATGGATTGTGGTGGATTGTGTTGGATGGTGGTGGATGGTGATGGATGGTGGTGGATGATGGTGATGGATGGTGATGGATGGTGATGGATGGTGGTGGATTGCGATGGATGGTGGTGGATTGCGATGGATGGTGGTGGATTGTGGTGGATTATGGTGGTGGATTGTGATGGATTGTGATTTATGGTGGATTGTGGTGGTGGATTATGGTGATGGATTGTGGTGGATTGTGTTGGATGGTGGTGGATGGTGATGGATTGTGGTGGATGGTGATGGATGGTGGTGGATGGTGATGGATGGTGATGGATGGTGATGGATTGTGTTGGATGGTGGCAGTGGATTGTGTTGGATGGTGGTGGATAGCGGTGGATGGTGGTGGATGGTGATGGATTGCGGTGGATTGTGTTGGATGGTGGTGGATGGTGGTGGATAGGGGAATGCAGGGGATTGGGGTTGGCAGCTGACTTGTCAAGAGAACCTGTCACTATGCTTGGAATGGGCAGATAACATCAGACAAGACAACCCGTACAGATGTATGCTTGAATGATGCATCACCATTGATAAGTTACATTAGGGTCGGGTTATTTTGGACACACATTGGTGTTCAGTGTTGGTGGTGGAATGGACAAGCTGATGGGTGATGAGGTTTTGCCTTGTTGGAACCACTGGCTCTACATATCGGTCTTTCCTTCCACTATATCGATCCCCCTTTCAGTAATGGCGGCTCGTACGGTTCCTCGGTTGGGATGTTATGGATTGAACAGTAAAGAGGAAATAAGAGAATACAGCCGACTCCGGTACCTGGAATTCCTTGTCGTATCCGCTCATCTTGGTCCTGTTATCCCGCACGGACATGTGGCGGATGTGTTTTTGAATGTCCGAGACCGAAACGATGGTGTTCCCGCAGAGGAGACCTTCCAGCAAGGCGTCGTAGAGGAAGATGTACTGCTCCTACCAGGGAGGGGAGAGGATGGGGAGACATTGTCACCAACAGAAATACTGATATGACGAATCTGTTACACATCATGACTGGGATGAACATTGCTCTGTACTCTGATATAAGAAGGGAAACGCCCCAAACTAACCAAGATACAACCAAAAAAAACACATTTAGCATTCAGTAACCATTTATTGGTTTGTTGGTGTCCATGTGGGTAAGGAATGGTGGTGTTTGGGGGGGAGGAATTCAGAGGATATAGTCAGTGAGAGGGAGTTCTTTTCATTTAGAGCGGTCAGGGTCTGGAACTCACTGCCACCGGAAGTGATTTCAGCTAAGAGTGTGGAATCATTCAAGAAGCTTTTGGACAATTTCCTGTTGGACCGTAATATACAGGGGTACAGGTAATATACAGGGGTACGGGTAATATACAGGGGTACGGGTAATATACAGGGGTACGGGTAATATACAGGGGTACGGGTAATATACAGGGGTACAGGTAATATACAGGGGTACGGGTAATATACAGGGGTACGGGTAATATACAGGGGTACAGGTAATATACAGGGGTACGGGTAATATACAGGGGTACAGGTAATATACAGGGGTACGGGTAACATACAGGGGTACAGGTAATATACAGGGGTACGGGTAATATGCAGGGGTACGGGTAATATACAGGGGTACAGGTAATATACAGGGGTACAGGTAATATACAGGGGTACAGGTAACATACAGGGGTACAGGTAATATACAGGGGTACGGGTAATATACAGGGGTACGGGTAATATACAGGGGTACAGGTAATATACAGGGGTACAGGTACTCTTAAAAATTAGAACACACAGGGACCTATACATACGCACACATCAGTAGGACCGTACACACACACATACACGCAATAGGTTGGACTTGATGGACTAATGTCTTTATTCAACCTCAAATACTATGTAACTATGTAAGATAAAGGAGAACAAGGGGGCATGAACACACCTTTTCCTGCACCATCTTCACTCTCTTCTTCCGCAGCCCGGACACACAGTTATACACGTTCACCTTCTTCACCGCGTGCGCCATCTTCAGGAGAATATCCAGAGCCATTAACGTGCCCGTTCTGCCAATCCCGGCACTGCAAACATGAAGAATGGGGGAGGGGGTAATAAAATCAAGAATGATATGTATCAGGGGTTGGTATAAGGTGGTCTGCTGTTTGATGTTGTTATTCAAGTGCGCCCCCGACAAACAGCTCCTGATCGATACTTGCCTCCGACTGGTACCTGCCCCCAACTGGTACCCGCCCATGACTAACACCCGCCCCTGACTAATACTTGCTCCTGACCAATACCTGCCCCTGATAGATACCCACTCCAGACTGATACCTCCCCCTGACTAATACCCAACCCCAAATGATACCTGCTCCTAACTGATACCCAGTGTACCAGACTTGAAGTTTGCAGGACACCCACTATGGTGACTTCACATTCTATCATATTAAAGGGGATCTCCAGCCCAGACTTTCTTTTTTTTTTAGCTTTGGATAGAGTGGGGGGAGGGGTTAGATCCCCCCCCCCTCCCCCCATAAGAGGTGAGCCCAAATCTCCCCAAGCTGAGGGTAAAATCGTCTTCAGCTGTCACCATCTGTACTTTCCCCTCACTATGTACCAGTGACACAGGTCAGAATGTGACAGAATCTCCCCAGTGGGGAGGATTTACAGGATGTATTAAATGCCAACAGTTTGCCCAGCACTGTACAGCAGCATTGCATAGAACAGCCAACACGTCTCAGGGGCCACAACCTCCCCCTTCCTCACAAAAAGAGTACAAATATTCATATATTAAATAATAAAAATAAATAATGATACAACGATAAATATATGTGATGAAGATTAGGAAGAATAGAAGAAACATTTAAGAAACAAAAATATGATATAAGATGAAATGACAGGAAAGACAAAAAGTGAGCACGCAAATGGATACAAAGACAATGCCGGGCGGAAGAATTCCA
>NW_017307327.1:191528-196573 GCF_000935625.1 Nanorana parkeri
ATTGAGTTCCTGGGCACCCCATGGTCCGGCCAGCGCAGGTACTGCAGCTGCTCCACCGTAATCTGCACCGCGGACTGCGCCTGGGCCGGAGGAGACATGGGCATTAGACTGACGGGGCCGGCAGGTTCCTTTTTATATGTCCCATGAGGCATTGCAAGACTCTGCCAGCCACAGGTTTCATTTTTATGATTGTACCTGTCCAGGGAATTCCTGATTCTGTTCAGCCGGTCTTGCCAGTCCCACAAGCTGCAACCTTGTCACTCTTTTGTCCTTTAGCACAGAAGAGCGCCCCAGTCACTGCATAGAGGTGCTATAAACCCTTTCACCTCCAAAAATGTTATTTCACCTTTTTTATTGTTAAAAATGCACATTTTAGGCCTGAAGATTATTTAGGAGAATAAAACGGTGGCAGCTGCCATTATTTTTGTCACCCAGTATTAGCACAAATGTTTATCACACCCATTTGTTTTTGTTTTTTTTGTAAAAGATAAAACTTTAATTCATTTTATTGCACAAAAGCACAATTTTTGTAAAATATAAAACTCGAGGTTCTGACAAGTAAAAAGACACCAAACATGACAACCCTGAAATTGCACGCGCCCCTGAAACAGCTACGAATCCAGGTGAGGCAGTGCAAACAGTCTGCTGTGGCAACTGGAAGTCTATTTAAAGGGTGTAACCAGGGATGGATTTCCCATAGGGCCAACCGAGGCCCAGCCTCTGGGCGGCAGGGAGCAGAGGGGCGGCAGGGATTCCTATCACCCGACACCCAGGACATGCCGTTCCAGGGGCCGGGTAGGTAGTTGTTTTGTACATTTAGCCCTGCCTTGGGCAAGCAGAGCTAAATGTACTGTGCAACCTGCTCGTCCGTCCTCCCCCACACCCCGCCCAGCCGCCACGCAGGCTCCCTCTCTCCCCGCCAGCTGGAGATCCTCAGGATGGAGAGCAGGGAGCAGAGCGGAGAACGTCCGTTCAGTGAGAGGGGAGAGCGGCACTCGCAGCCTTCCACTCCCAGCTGTCACAGGAGAGCCAGTACAGTGCTGCGCTAGAACTCCTGTATTGGAGGTGACAGGTTCAGTAAAGAGAACCTGTCGCCTCCAAATGCTATCACACAGGGGATTGTTCGCTCCTGCGTGATAGCAATAAAGTTAAGTGAAAAAAAATTAAATGAAAAATTGATAACAAATTATGAAATAAATAAAAATTAAGAAAAAATTAAAAATAAGAAGGTGATAAAAAAGTAAAAAAGATTTAAAAAAATGATAAAAAGTAAAAAAATAAGATTGAAACATTCTAAAAAATAGAAACTTAAAAGATAATAAGATAAATAAAGAAAATGTAAAAACAACGTTAAAAATGTTTTAAAATATCATAAAAAAGTAAAAAAATAATAAGATAAAAAAATTCTAAAAAATAGAAAAAGTAAAAAATAATAAGATATAAAAAAATATATAAATATTGTATTCTGGTAACTTTATCGATAATATGCAATATATGAATTCCTTCTTTTTATTTCTCATGGCTGTGTTTATATTTTCTACATTTACCTGCAGGCCGAGCTGTCCAGCAGCAGTGACAGTTGTGGGGTCATGGGGACAAACCGCATGATGTCAACGTTCAGATTTTAGTCATAGGGTGTAAACCTTTTTTTATTTATTTTTAGAGAATTAAATGAAAACCCGACTCCAGCGAAGACCTCGTAATCTGTTACAGAAGAACTCCCAGCAAATAAAAGAAATGTACCCCTGCACTGGGGCAAACCCCACCCTGGAAGGGCTAAGTAATTGCTTTGTGTAGTGGGTTCAGTGGCGTAACAATCACAGGCGGCCGCTATGGGGCCCGGGAGCACAGTGGGGCCCGGCCAGATGCCGTGCGGGGCCGCCTGGGTCGCTATGGGATCCCCTGCTGGCGGCTTTCACTGGCGGCTGAAGACGAACACGCCGCTGTGCAGATCACTGACAGTAATCTGTGCCGCAGCGCGTTCCTCTCCACAGAGTGAATGAGAGCCAGCAGCGGCGGTGGAGGAGTCAGGGCCCGTGGTCGGCAGCAGGGGAGGAGGCGGGGCCCGGTGACGAAGAAAGAGGCGGGCTCGACGACGGAGGAGGAGGCGGGGCCCATCAGCGACCGTGGACGAAGAGGAGGCGGACAGGTAAGGAGTGCGACCAGCCCACCTGAGGGTGACCCTGCCGAGCCCACCATAGAGAGTCTATGGTGGGCTCGGCAGGGTCACCCTCAGGTGGGATCTCAAGTGGGCTCTGCAAGGAGTATAACTAGAAATCACGGGGCCCCATACAACATTTTGCTATGGGGCCCTGTCATTTCTAGTTACGCCCCTGAGTGGGCTCCAAGAAAGCAGATATACTCTTCTGATCCTCAGGTCCACAGTGGTCATCACTCACCTCTGTCCCCCTCTGCTCTGGTATGTCCTGGACTTGCATAAGATATGATGACACCAGCTCTCCGGGGACCACCAGAGCCCAGGGGAGAAGGGGCTGCAGGGACCGGAGGGACTGAGGATCAGGTGATGATATCTGCTTCATTTGAGCCTCCAGACAAAACAAGCACTTAACCCTTGCATTGCTGAGGGGGGTGGGGTAGACCCACTGCAAGGGTAAGTTTTTTCTTTGCGTGGAATTTTCTTCTTGAACTCTTGCTGTAACAGATTGAAACGTTGTAGCTGGAGTCGGGTTTTAATTTGTTACTTAAAATCCATTTAAAACGTCTCTATCATGACTGACCCGCCCACAGGAGGGGCAACACTGCAGTGTGATTTCAATGCACAGTGCACAGCGTTGTCACTCCTGTACAGGAAGTGCAGAACTAACGGATCTTCCGGCAGAATGAAACTATGTAACAAAAACTGATTTATTAATACCAGTGACAGGCGGGATCAAGAGGGGCGAGGGGAACATAAGAGACTGTCCTGCATCCAGCCGAGGCCGAGCATGTGGGGCAGGGGCGTAACTAGAAATCACAGGGCCCCATAGCAACATTTTGTATGGGGGCCTGTAATTTCTAGTTACCCCCCTTGCAGAACCCACCTGAGATCCCACACAGCTCTCCTGAGAGTGACCCTGCAGAGCCCGCCATAGACTCTATGGTGGGCTCTGCAGGGTCTCAGATGGGCTGGTCACACCCCTGCACACCTCTTACCTGTCAGCCCTGATCTGTTGTCTGCCTCCTCCTCCTGCACAGGGCCCCGCCTCCTCTTCCTTCTCCGGGCCCTGTCTCCTCTTCCTTCTCCGGGCCCCGCATCCTCCTCCGCTGCCAACGCCAGGCCCAGCATCCTCCGCCGCAGCTGCTGGCTGTCACTGACACAGCCGCGGCTGTGAGGAGGAACGTGCCGCTGCAAAGATCACCGACAGGTTGTCAGTGATCTAACAGCGACACGTTCCTCCTCACACCCGCCAGTGACAGCCAGCAGCCTGACATGCCATAGCGACCCAGGCGGCCCGCACGGCATCAGGGGGATGTCCTGGCTGGGCCCCCCTGTGCCCTGGGCACCTGGGTCGCTATGGCTATTGATACGCCACTGATGTGGGGTGTTAAAGGGGGACTCCTGTACCTGTACAGTGAGATGCCGAACAGTCCTCCAGCACTGGACAGACGTGACGCATGGACGAGAAGACGAAGGAAAAGAATACAACATTCCTCCAGTTTGCTGCGTTTAGATCTTTACCTTCTTCAGGCTGAAGCTGCGGATGGTGATGGCCCCGGTCTGGATGATGTTCTGGACGGAGACTGTGATGTCACCATAGGTCTGACTCTGCTCTGGCCAATAGCGCTCACATTTCACCTGAGGGGAATCAACGATTGAAACCGAGATGAGCCGGGCAATGTAAAAGACACAAAGTAACGCAGCTCTGTCCTCATTAAATGTACATTATAGATACAAGCCCCTGAATCTGACCCGGTATCAACCTGTTGCAGTCTCTGTACAGCAGAGCTCAGACCAGGGGAGGGAGAAGCAGCACAAGGAGTCAGTCAGTTAATGTGTTGACAAGGTGCCATTCTGATTGGAGGTGAGAAGAAAGTGAAAGAGAGATGAGCTTATCACTGTACGTCAAAGGGCTGGAGGCGTGTCCATGACAGCCTGGGCTCAGAGGAAGTGGGTTGTATGATGCTGGCCTTCATTCAACCCAGGAGACTGAGAACATCTAGTGGCGGTAAAGAAGTACTGCAAGGAGACAGATCTAGATTGAACGTGAGTATGAAGCAAATGCCATTAATATTTTTGACTGTAATTCTGCTTTAAATACTGTGCCAGTTTTGACAAAATATTTTCTTTTAGTTTTGGACAGAGTGGGGGAGGGGTTTTTTTTTTTAGCCATCTGTGCCCCAATCGAGAGACCTCCCTTCACTTCCTGTCCAACAGACACAACAGGAAGTGAGATGAAACCTTTACAAAGTGAGGCAGATCCCTGGTGCTCAGCAGGGTCAACAGAACTGGGGTCCCCCACTGGAAGATTTCCCATCTATTCCTATGATCTACGTCAGCTTTGTGAGATGGGAAAGAATATGGCTTCCAGTACCAAACACCCAACCACACCAGCAGCCATCAATGAAGGGACCTGTACAGGGAGAAATAAAGGGACGGCTATTGCTGACATGCTTCATTCTAGTTGTCTGTCTGTCTCTGGCTTCAGTACCATTTCGTTGACTGACCAGGAACAAGACCAGGCCAGGGAAGTCCAAGTGAAATCATAACTCCTCATCTGCCATCTTGCTCTGGGTCAATGCCCAAGAAACTACTGATGGTGATGGATCAGCACGGCAGGACAGGTCAGGAATGGCAATGTTCATATTTCTCTCAGTACGGGACCACGCTGTTTCTTTATTTTTATTACTTTTTATTTTTTTATTCAATTATTTCTTCTTATTTTTTTTTATTTAATTATTTTTTAATCAATTTAATTTTTTGTAGATTTTTTATTTATCTTTTTACTTTTACTTTTTTATAGTTTGTATCTTATTATTGTTTATTTTTTATAATTATTTTCCTTTTTTTTACTTTTTAGTCACCTTTTTATTTAATATTATTTTTT
>NW_017307327.1:196822-202051 GCF_000935625.1 Nanorana parkeri
GAATCCACCGGCGTCCTGTTAATGTGGATTGACGCCGGTGGATTCATACCTCGCGCCCTATATCTGACAGCTGGGGGGAGGAGCTGCGGCCTGCCGCGACGTGATTGGCCGTCGGCGGGACACCGCCCACCGGCGCCCGCAACTTCCCCACAAGGTCACCACTGCCGCCCCTCGGCGCTCTACCGCCCTGAGGCCGGGCCTCGGTGGCCTTGTGGGAAATCCGGGCCTGCTCATGGTCCACCATTCTATCTTCACAATCCACCAATTCATCTTCATGACTCATTACCTCATATTTGTATTTTTACATTTCATTCTTACTGCCCACCTACTCATGTTCATTCTCTACCATCCCACCTACTCATGTTCATTCTCTACCATCCCACCTACTCATGGTCATTCTCTACCATCCCACCTACTCATGGTCATTCTCTACCATCCCACCTACTCATGTTCATTCTCTACCATCCCACCTACTCATGTTCATTCTCTACCATCCCACCTACTCATGTTCATTCTCTACCATCCCACCTACTCATGGTCCACCATCTCACATTGACTGCACTTCCTCTTACCTTCTCTGCGTATCATTTGTACAAACTGACCTTTCCTCCCGACCATCTCACCTGCACGATCCATCACCTCACATTCACTATATTACCTTCAATCCTTCTATCTATCTATCTATCTATCTATCTATCTGCTCTATCAATCTGCTCTATCTATCTATCTATCTATCTGCTCTATCAATCTATCTATCTATCTATCTATCTATCTATCTATCTATCTATCTATCTATCTATCTATCTATCTATCTATCTATCTATCTATCACTCTGTCTGTCTGTCTATCATCCCTATCCTCTCATCTTCATTGTCCTCTCACCACCTCCCCTTCCTAGTCATCCTCTCTCCTTCACTATATCTCGTCTCACCTTGTTCTGCTCCTGCAGTCCCGTCAGCATCACAATGACAGAACTGTTCTCTTGCCACACCATGCTCCAGAAGTCTGCCAGAGTGTCTGGAAGGGGGCCTGGAAGAAGAGGAAATCAATGAAGGTGAAACAGTCTATAGGAATCCTGCAGAAAAGTGTCTTTAGACTGCCGAGGTCTCATGCACAGGACACAGGAATCTGCAGATCTTTCCTAACCCTGGGGATACATGAGCTACAAATTCCAGGTATATAAGTACATACAGCCTCGGATATTAATTATAACCCGCAAGAAATTACAGCACGTTGCTGGAGTCTGCCCTCATGGCAACTTAGTGGGGGGCATGCAGGCCCGGCGCTACCGCGAGGCAAGCGGCCGCCTGAGGGCGCTGCAGGGTGAGGGCGGAAACAACAGGGCATTGTGAGAAGTACTCGTACTTGTCAAAATGCCCCGATGTCTGCGCTATGTTTTTTTTCACTTACCTTCGGTGCGGGAGAGCAGCGACGGCAAATCAGCGCTGGTCCGGTGGGAGGAGCTCCAGGTGGGGTCCCAATTTAGCTGGCCGGCGACTGCCAGAGGATCCCGACACGCGTGGCACCTCAGCTAAATTAGGACCCCCACCTGGAGCTCCTCCCACCGGACCAGCGCTGACTCGCCGCTGCTCTCCCGCACCGAGGGGAAGTGAAGAAAAAAAAAAAACACGCTGATAGGGAGCAGGCCCAGCGCTACAGGGGGTCGGGGAGGAGGGTCGGGGGGGCGCAAAAATGCAACTTTGCCTGTGTAGGCAAAAAGCCTAGCACCAGCCCCGGGGGCATGGTGCCTAAATAGGGATGGTATCTAAAATTCAGAGCCTTATGAGAAGTCTTACCTGGTGCACAGTCTATTATCTATTGGAAAATCTTATCTGGGGCTGAGACTAACATGTAGAACCTCATCTGATGCACAGTCTATTATGCAGAACCTTATCTGGAACTGGAGTGGATCCTCAGCCTGGGGTCCAGTGTGGGCTGCTGTGCTGTGGCGGAGCTCCATCCATGTGTGCATTGCTTGTACAGCTCCCTCGCTCACCCTGTAGAGGTGCCGGGAGCCAGAATGTGACGTCACTCCGGTCCAGGCACCTCTTCAGGGCACGTGAGGGATCTATAAGCAATGCACGTATGGATGGAACTCCTTCACGGCCATAGCTCCACCATACCCCAACTCAAGCTGGCACTCGGCACCGGGCGGCATATTTTGAATGGCTGCTTGGCGTGGGAACTGACAGCGCTGCGCTAAGGGGAGGCTGAGGAGCTTCTCACCTAGAAAAGCAGACGGCATTAGGTGACCCACAGAACACGAGGTCGCGGCCCACTTTTGGGTCACCACCCACCAGTTGAGAACCAAGGCTGAGAAGCCGCTAGCATCATCCACACAGACAGTACTCACCTTGTGTCGCTATGTAGAATTTCGGGGCTCTGTATCCCTGGAAAATAAGACATTTTATATACTTTATATATACAGATATTTTACAGCCTCATCGTGTACAACAAATCTGCATACTCACATCAATGTAGGAGGCGTTTATATAATCTGACCTGGAGGACCTCAGCACCACCCGAGAATCATCATCTGTACAACAAAGGTGAGATCTGAGTGACTACACACCCGGGTCCCGGCACATTTATATATTGATGTATTGTCTTAAAGTTTTGGAATTTTGGATGGAGTGGGGAAGGACCCCCCTGTCCAATTGTTACTAGCTGGGGCTCTTAGTGTTAGCTCTTCTGTTAGATAGATTTCCCCTCACTCCCCTCTGGAAACAGGAAATGATGGGAACTCTATCAGCAACACAGACAACAAGAGACAGTGGGAGGGTTTCAGGGCCTGCTCAGGTCAGGATCAGCAGACACGGTGCTACTGATGTAGTGCGTTTTGGCCGCGTTTTGGCCGCGTTTTTGATGCGTTCCAGTAAAAAAAACTTGCTGGAGTGGGGCTGTCAGTATGTTAGCTGCAGTGCAGTGCGACTTTGACGCGTCTGCGTTTCCTGACCGTACAAAATGTGACACGCAGTATTTTTCTGTCGTGACCTGAACGGACTGCGCACGTGAGAACTGTAGCCCATAACACACATAGGGAGACATTGGGAGGCATTTTTAGTGCAGGAGCGTAGGGATCAGGTCAGCACACAAAACGGACGTCGTGTGAACAGGCCCTCAGCAACAGACACCGTGCTGCCAATCCACAAAGCAGTGGGCGGGACTGGGTGTGACCAGGTGCTGAGTGACAAGCTACAGGCAGTGATAACGCTGATAGCCACGCCCCTCTGCAACATCTTCTCCTCCCATTGTAATGCCAGCAGGCACCGCCTACATGAGAGTGACAACTCTGCTTTGAATTCAGGAGCAGTGCAGCATTGTTGCCCCCCCCTT
This sequence comes from Nanorana parkeri, assembly GCF_000935625.1. Taxonomy (NCBI): domain Eukaryota; kingdom Metazoa; phylum Chordata; class Amphibia; order Anura; family Dicroglossidae; genus Nanorana; species Nanorana parkeri. The sequence continues at coordinate 200,159 of NW_017307327.1, forward strand.
TCATAGGAAGCTGTATTTGGGTGGATTACACTGGCAGGATCAACAGGTATTTGTAGAACTTTGCAGGGGACAAAGAGAGAACTGTGATTGGGGGGGGGATGGACTTATAATTACACGCTGCAGCTCAATGCCCCTTCCCCCCCAATTCCTAATTCGGATTGCTGGGGTCAATGCTGCAATGTTTCTGGATTGTGAGCCTCAAAAGGAAGCCCGCACAAGCATACAAACTCCATGCAGACAGGGTACTTGGAGGGATTCAAACCCAGGGCAGAGAGCTACAACACAAGAGAGCCGACAATGTCATGGGGTTGATTTACTAAAGGAGAGAATGTGCACTTAGCTCGGTGACTAAGGTGTGGCTGCGTTCACTTTGAACATCCAATCACGTGCAAGGAGAGTTAGACCCTGGTTTTTGCTTGCACGTGATTGGATGATTAAGGTGAACACAGCTTCCTCTATATACTGAGATAGGAGGACATTCACTTCTCCGCTCCTTCACTACATCAGCCCCGATCCGCACATGATCTCAGAGCTCGTACTTACACGGTAAAACCTTTTTGTAGCGATTCTTAGCTTGGTTCTCCTCAGCCTGGCCGACAGTACAGGGACTCAGTAACCCCGATGGAAGATCCTACACAGGGAGACAATGAACTCAGTCAGGAATGTATTTATAAAGAAAATCAGAGCCATTCGTCCTGAAAATACACATTTACATCAGTTCCGTGTGAATGGGACAAAAAACTACTGTTATTAGTTATATTTTCTTCCCAGGCTGAATGTAATATCAGGTTAATGCCACATTATAACCACTAGATGGAGCTGAGGAGCACAGGAAAGACATATTTATTATACTCCTGAGCTCCATCTAGTGGCCATAATGTGCTATCGGGGAAGGTATCGCAGCATTCAGGCGAATAAGAATACTCGGCCAAAAGGTCAGTATCAGCACCGATATTAGTATTGGTATCAGTGCATCCCTACTAAGAACATTTTGTTTTTTCCTATTTGCACAGAACAATGTACATGCAGTTTTCCAGGATGAATGTAATATCAGGAGACTGCAGCATTGTGGCCATTAGAAGGAGCTGAGGAGCATAGGAAAGACATACTTATTACTTATGCTTCTGAGCTCCATCTTGTGGCCGTAATGTGGCATTTTCCTCATTACATTCAACCTGGAAGGAATATATACTAAAAACTAGAGATGCACCGAAACCGAAATGTAAAAAATTGTCAGGCCGAAACCGAAACTGAAAATGTTTTCCATTTGTTTAAATATTTAATTTTTTATAAACTGTTTATTTTTTTTATATTTATTCATTCATTTTTTATTAAATATTTTTATTTTTGACTTTACTTTTAGGGGCTTTGGGGAAATATCGGGGGTCTAAACAGACCTCTGATATTTCCCTTTTAAAATAGAAAAAGAGATTGAGAACACAGAGCCCGCAATATTTGTTTTTGTCCCATCTGCACAGAACGATGTACATGCAGTTTAAGTACCCCATAAAGTAAATATAAACACAATCAATGAAATCTTATATAGGCTGTAACATGATACAATGATTCTAAAGGAATTTCCACTGTTTTATGGACACAGCCTCACAGAGGACTTCCTCTATACGAGTATCGATACTTATATTCCGGTACTCGTCGATACCCGAATACTGCTACCGGTACTTCCGGTAGCATAGAGCCGTCTTCCCGGGCAATCAGGAAGCCAGGAAGGCTTCTTGATTGCTGGGGAAGCCGACTCCATTCTGTTTGGCCGGCCAGATGCTGATTGGCCTGGAAGCCGGCTTCCCAGCCAATCAGCATCCGGACTCCATTCTGTTTGGCCGGCCGGATGCTGATTGGGTTGGAAGCCGGCTTCCCAGCCAATCAGCATCCGGC
>NW_017307327.1:202453-215183 GCF_000935625.1 Nanorana parkeri
GACACGACCCCCCCGCCCCCCAACCCTGCAGGCACCTCATTCCCCTCACATAGATCCTTAGCATTCTTTAACGTACCAGTCCCTCGGCCAGCTGGGCTGCCCACGTCTCCTGTGTGTACCGCACCCACGTGATCGGCCCCCAGCCTTCCACTGCGCATGCACAGACTGCCCTGCGCTCTCATTCAGGAATCCTGTGCATGCGCAGTAGCAGGCTGAGCGCCGATCACGTGAGCGCTGTGCACACAGGAGACGGCAGATCTGGCTGACGGACTGGAACGTTAAAGAATGCTGAGGATCTATGTGAGGGCAATGAGGTGCCTGCAGGGTGGGGGGTCGTGTCGCTACATTATCAGATTTGTTTTCCCGGCTCGACACTGATTGGCTGGGAAGCCGGCTTCTCGGCCAATCAGTATCGAGCTGGCCAAATAGCATGGAGCCAGCTTCCCGGCTCCATCTTTCCTCATGGCACTGCCGGTCAGAGGAAATCTGACTCTAGTATCGGGAAAGGTATCGGAGCATTTGGGCGAGTACGAGTACCCACCCAAATACTCGGTATCGGTACCAATACCAATACCAGTATCGGTATTGGTGCATCCCTATTTATTTGTGCACAAACGAGGTTTTCTTACTCTTGGAAGTGCTTGTTATCCTCCTCTCAGTAATCCCGCCGTAGCCTCATCAGTGCAGATTAGGACCCCCCCACCCCACCCCCCACTCAGCTGCATTCCCTGCAACTCCCAGGCCATGTGTGGACGCCGAAACTCTACTGTGTCCTACCTTGTACTCCTGGTACCGCCCAGCAGGGTAAATGTTTTCGTTCTCTTCTACATCCTCATTGCGGTCCTCTAATTCCATCTTCCGGAACTTTTTCACAACTTCCAGGAGATGGTCTGCAGGGATGTCTCTCTTCTTACCTGGAAGGGTTTCAGGGGAATAGTTATCCTCCAAGAAGATGGTCGCCCTCCGCCACATTCCACGTGATACAATACTTCACAGAGTTACAAGATTTCAGGATTCACAGATTATTATTGATTTTAGTCATCATCATGAATCATTGGCTGAAGCCTCAAACCACAAAACCGGGGACCTTCTCAGGTCATCTGGACCCCCCTCTATCCTCTGACCCCCTTCCAATATGTGACCGATAATATGACTCAATTTACCTGGTCCAATCTGAGCCTTTAGTGGGATGTCAGATGAGTGCTGGGATTTTCTGTAGGGGAAAAAAATATATTTTATGGAATTTCTGGATGTTCACACCTCCTTGTAATATCACCAAAGACCCTTCCATGCCAATCAGCCTCTAAGTAGTTTCATCTAGTGAGATGCAAAGCTTTCTGGATGTGTGTAAATCTGTTTTAAATTGGGCCCACAATTATCAGAAGATCCAAAAGTATCCCCTGCATTAGTAATAAGTACCCCGTGCATTAGTAATATGTCTCTCTTCCATTAGTAATAAGTATCCCCTGCATCAGTAATAAGTATCCCCTGCATTAGTAATAAGTACCCCGTGCATTAGTAATATGTCTCTCTTCCATTAGTAATAAGTACCCCCTGCATCACATATTGGTTTTGGTACTTGTTTAGTTTGTCACACAGGAACATTTAGGGCCCGTTCACACCCTACTCCGGATTCTGGCTGGAACGCACTGGATTGCATTGTGTCGGGCTCACTTTCTTGTGGGGCGGGGAGGGGGGGCGTTGAAGTGAATGGCACCATAGCCATGCCCTCCGGCTGCAATGTGATCGGACGTACAGGAATGCAAGGCACATCGATACCTGTGGTTCCGGTCCGAACAGAAAAGAATGCAGAAAGCACTATTTTTTTCTGACTGGAGGGCGTGGCTACAGTGCCATTCACTTCAATGGCAATTCTGCTCCCGCCCCACAAAATCCAGTGCGTTCAAGCCAGGGCCGTCCCGAGGCTGGGTGACACACGGAGCGGTTACCGGGTGTCACCCCGCCGACTCGCCACCGCGCAATCTTCTGAGAGAGGAAGGAACAGCCACCCGGTGGGATAAGGTACGCCGCCGGGTCCCCTCCTCTCTCTCCTGATACTGTCGGGCGTTCGGTCCTTTTTTAGAGGGGGGGGGAGGGTGACACCAAAATGACTTTGGTGTCACCCCTCCAATGGTGTGACCCGGGTGCGCGCCGCACCCCCCTTGTGACGCCACTGGTTCCAGCTAGAATCTGGAATAACAAAATGCGTTAGAAGCTGACAAGGTGGAGAAGACATGACGTTGAGTGGACAGAAGGCATCTTTTATGGGTCACTTTAAACTCGGAATCAGACACGAACCGTGAATAGCGACTCTTCCATAAGATCACCAGGAGCAGAAGGATGAGTAGTAATATGACAGCCGATATGGACCCCGCAATGATGTGACCGGTGATGCTCGCCGTCTCTGCGACTGATGTGGGAAATAAAACAGACAAATATCACCAGAGAATACATTCCCGGGGGATCAGTGTGGAAGAGACCTTCTAGTACAGTGGTGGCGAACCTTGGCACTCCAGCTGTTCCACAACTACAAATCCCAACATGCATCTGCCTCTGGGAGTTAGGTCTGTGGCTGTCGGAGCCTTGCAATGCCTCATGGGACTTGTAGTTCCAAAACAGCTGGAGTGCCAAGGTTCGCCACCACTGTTCTAGTATAATCGTATGGAAGATCTCAGCACCGGGCTCCATGTACACCAGTCATATGGTACCAACTATGGACACTGCAGGCTTTTTAAATATGATCAGTCGTTGCTTCTATTGGTGTTTCCCATATTGTATGAAAGTCCAAAATAATATTTTATTAATGTTACCAAGGAAAATCCAACCCATTACGGGGCCTTCCCCTCTATAGGGCTTTAAACATGAACGGCTACGGATACAGTATAATCAATGTATCAATGTTATACAAATAACCACGAAATAAATAAATACAAATTTTAATTTAATTTTTAATAATTATTTATTTTCCCGCTGACCTTTCCTTCTTTTTCATGTTTTTATCCGAATATTGTATAGGTATATACAGTATATTATACATATAATTATTTTTTGGAGTAAATGATTGTATAATATTGGCGAATATTTAAAAAAATATTGATTTTGATAAATTATAATTATGGGCTTTTAAATATGGAGGTGCCGCTTCTATCCTTTATTCTATATTCAGGTTTATTATAGGCTCTTCAGGGCTTTTAAACATGAACGGCCAAGGATACAGTATAATCAATGTATCAATATTATACAAATAACCAATAAATAAATAAATACATTTTTAATAATTATTTATTTATTTTAGTCCCCAGGAACACTCGGCTAGAGGGGCTAAGAGGTTCCAGGATGTTAAGACTTTTTCCGGGGAAGAAACTGACTTTTAAGTTCCTTCCAGTTTTTCCTGACTATAGTGGGATGGAATCTCTATTCCTGGGGCCGAGTGTTGCCAATGTCCAGTATAGCTGGATCAGGTGGCTGAGAGCGGCCTTATTAGGAGTCTGGACCAGAGCTCAAGGGAGTTGAATTGGAGTTGTGTGTGTGCAGGAGGCACACGGGACCCAGGCAGACTCAGGTGCGTGCTGGACGCACGAGGAACAGCCGGGGGAGGCTGGGAGAGGTCAGGAAGGTTGGTGACTGAAGGGACCTGTTGGATCCATTGCTGGGAGAGCTGGGTGAATATCACACAGAGGTGTGCTGAGAAGCTTGGAGCTGAGGAAAGCTACTAAGGACTGTATATGCTGAAGAAAGCTGATTATTATAAGAAGTACATGAAATGTTGGCTCTTTTGTGAACAAAAGACTGTCATTTATGTTGCTGCTGGAAGCTGTTTTGTGGAACAGGGGAGGTCTACTGTGTTTATGGAAAGAGACTCGTTGTGTTTGCCCTTAAAGGAGAACTATGGGGTCGGGGCTTTTCCCCATAGTTCTCCTTAGGGTAACGGGAGGACATAAAGTAGCGTCCTCCCATCACCCTAGGCTCAGTATATAGGGAGCTACAGCTCGCGGTATACTGAGACGCCGCAGCCGGAGCGGATCCCAACATCGATGTCGAGATCCGCCCAGCTGCGTGAGTGACAGCTGGCTCTGCCTATCTAGAGGCAGAGCCAGCTGTACCCGCCCCGTTCGTTCCGCCAGTCAGCGCTGGCGGATCGGAGCGGGGAGGGGGGAATCCAGCCCCTCCCCCTGTCATGGCAGAGAGCTATGACATGATCGAGAAGTGAGCGAGCGCCGGTATGTGTTCGCTCACCTCCCGATCTACTGAGCCGACCTGCCACAGTCTAATTTTCACAGGTCGGCTACAACTATGAGGAGAAGTGAAAATCACCCCCCCCCCATAGTTCTCCTTTAATAAAACTGCATTTCCTGACTACAGTCGAGTGTCCTTCTTACAATATATATAAAATATACACACAAAGACTTACCTTGAAGGAAACCTGCCAAAGCACATGATGACTTTTCCACCTTGGAAAATAAATAAATAAATACATTAAATAAATAAATACATAAATACTTTACAACTCATAAGAAGAATTTGAAATAAATCACAATTTGGTTAAAAGTTTACAAATCGTTCAATCATCCCTAACACGCAATTAAATCCAGACTCTTCTACGTCTGACCTTACACTGGGAAGTGATCAGGAGCTGCAACAAGTGAAGCCTCTTACCCATAATCCTCCTTGTGCACCCTCTGTAAACAGTTGCCTGTGCTGGGTGCTTTTGAAGGGAACCAGTCACCGTTGGCTTCACACAGGAACCTAACTATTCAGTTGTATTGTAGGAGACAATTGACCAACCGTGTGAATGTGCCGGAGTTATGTCATCACCGGCTGGGGGTTTCTTCAAAAATGTGGTTCCCTTTTAGGAACTAAGCTCTACAGTAGAAGTATGTGTGTGGTCAATGGTGGTTCCCCACTTCCCGTAGACGAGTTCAGAGGATTATGAAAACTTTCAGCCATTTCACCATCTTGTGTCTCCACTTCTACACGTCTATCGCTGAACAATTCTGTACTGAGGAGCTCCACTCAGAAAGGACTCCATGAAAACTCCGGGATCAGATATGAGCCTTATATGAGGCTTCTGTTCTGTAACAGTTAAAACAATGCTGTAACCCTGAAGCACAGCGCTGAGAGTACTGACATATACCGTATTATGCGCTCCATCAGGCGCACCTGACCATAGGACGCAGGGAGGTTCTGTGACAGCAGCTGTAGTCAGTGACAGCTGAGACAGGTGGCGCTGTGATTACAGCGCCACTGTCTCAGTGATCACACGGCGGGGGGGGGGCCCGGACACATTCGCAGCCGCCGCTCGAATTGATACAAGTGATGTGATCAGATCACTTGTATTAAACGAGCAGCGGCTCCCACTGTACATTCAGCTCTCCTTGTCTGGAGCAGGGCTTAACGTACAAAAAACTACTCGCCCGGGGCCCGAAACTGCATGTCCCGGGCGTCGGGCAATAGGGATTCGCTCCATAATACGCACAGACATTTTTCGCCACCTTTTGGGGGGAAAAAAGTGCGTCTTGTGGAGCGAAAAATACGGTAGGTCAGAGAGTGTAATATGAGTTATGTCATCACCGACTGGCAGTGCTTAACTAAGGTCCATAGCAGGGGTGCCCACTAGGTCGATCGCGATCTACCAGTCGATCGCAAAGCTAACGCTGGTAGATCGCGATGTCCTGAGCTCCCTCCAGCAGTTCTAGTGCAGCTGAATGTATGCTGCAGTTCCCCATATGACCACATGGGATCATGCGAAGCCCGTGCACAGTGCGGTAATCCTCGGGGCTGATAGAAGCAGGAAGTGTCTCCCAGATACAGCAGCAGGAAGCAGAGGAGAAGCCGAGCAGGATGCATTCGGTCCATGGTACACCCCACCCAGCACAGCATACATGGAGTACATTGGGACCACCAAGATACTGTGATCTGCACATAGCCCTGCCTCCATGCAGCTATGCACACCCCGCATAACAGAGGCAGTGGGCTGTTTATAAAGAGCAGATAAAACGATCAGTGTGTATTACTACCGTAGTTACTTCTAGGGAGTTATTGTGTGTTATAGGAGGACACTGCGGGATGTCAGCATCTTATATTATTACACAGCACCCCATCAGCAATCATATCATCTTTCCCATCTTATCATTTACTTCACAGGATCCTTTCCAGCCTGAGGGCTTGTTCACACCACTACGAGTGCGTTCCAGCCCGGTGAACTGCTGGAACGCACTGGATTGCATACTGTAAGGCTCCCTGCGTTCTGGGACAGTAGGGGGCGTTGTGATGCGGTAGTGCTTGTATAATTTTTTTTTTGTGATCACATCGGACCAGAACACGGCATTGTTGTGTTACGCATTCTGGCGTGGTCAATCACACCGCCACCTCCACCCTAGAGTGCAGGGAGCCTTACAATATGCGCTCCGGTGCGTTCCAGCAGCTCGCAGTGCCGGAACGCGTAGGAAGTGGTATGAACGGGCCCTGAGAATATTCTGATTTTCTTCATTTCTGGCAAGCGTCATGTCACCAGCCTTTGTGTGTTTATTGAACAAGCTGGCTAATCCCATAACTGCTAGACAGCCAGGAGAGAGAGCGAGGAGAAACACCAAGAGAGAGAGCCAGGAGAGACAGGTTTGGAAAAGTAGTAAGAACTGTTAAAGGAGAACTATGGGGTTATCGTTTTTTTGCACTTTTAGATTGCTAATGATACAGGAGTACATATTGTAATGTACTCCTGTAATCAAAAACGCACCATAAGCTTGTTATTTAACATATTAGAAGCTGGGCGGGGCTAATCGCCGTTCTGAGGAGTGATTCCGACATTACTGTCAGGATCCTCCCCACTGGTCTTTCGCCCCTGTGACTGACAGCGCATGTTACGAGCCACTGTGCGTTCATGAATATATGCACAGACTCTGTCCCCGCAGCTCTCTCCCTGTCTCCCCGCCTTCCCTCCACACGCCGATGACTTGCTGTGTAAATATCTTGTCCCCGCCTCTGTCCTTTATCTCCGCCTTCCCTCCAATCGCTGCTGTGCCGTGTCCACCTCTCGTCTGCTTCCTAGCATAATGAGCCACTGCCTCATCTTCTGGACTGAGCCTCCTCCTCCCCCTCCTATGTGACAGCGTGCACCCTCTGGTCCCACACAGGTGTGCGCGCGCATTGGGAAAGCGCGGCCACACAGAGAATTGTCTGTTTGGAAAAAAAAAAAGCTGAGGGCGGGCTGCAATACTTGTTACCGCCCCCTAAGAAGAATCAAGCTGGGCACGGAGCCGTTGGTGGCTGTTTGCTGGGTTTTGGGAAGAGGATATCTCAGATGTGCTGTTACTGTGGAAATCTGCAATGCTGTTACTAGTATAAAGGTAAAGAGTATGTTTATTTTGCGTTATGTCATAGTTCTCCTTTAAAGCCCAGTTTTTTGGGTGTTTTTTTTCATTGGTAGATCTCATGCAGCTCGTCATTTGAAAAGTAGATCTTGACACAAAAAATTGTGGGCACCCCTGGTCTATAGCTTTCACTTTAGTAAAGTGAGGTCAGATCCTTTCCGCAACAGACGTCCAGATTTCAAAACTGGCTGGGTGAGTAGGACACACTGTACGTATGTATTTCAGCTGTGAATTGAGCCGTTTCCTCCTTCTTCAAGGAGTAAAAGGTGAAGGAGTGGGGTTTTCTTCTAAAAAAAAGGAACTCAGCTCTATACTATCAGTATGTGTGTGGTCAATGGTGGTTCTCCACTTCCTCTAGACGAGTTCAGAGGATTATGAACACGCCAAGTCATTTCACAAGTGTCCCACTTCTAAACGTTGCTGAACGATTCTGTACTGAGGAGCTCAGCCCAGAAAGGTCTTTATGAAAATTCAGAGACCGGATAATAGCTTTACATTAGGCTTCAGTACAATTAAAACAATGGGAGAAGACAAAAGAGAAGGGCGCCCACCCTAGTGTAGATGGTTTTTGATGATAAAAGCTGAAATACAGGAAAAAAAACATACTCACAATAGTGAATCAAAGTAAAAGCTTTCAAGGCAAGCCTGGACGACATCTAAAATAGGCTGCACCAGCACAGGACTCCTCCGTTTACGCGTTTCCGGGGCCACGTCCCCTTCGTCAGAACGACGTACTTCAGCTTTTATCATTAAAAACTATCTACACTAGGGTGGGCGCCCTTCTCTTTTGTTTTCTCCCATAGTGTTGCAGCTCCCCAGGCTGAAGTGGGGCAGCACCACTAGTAATCCTCCTTTGCATACATCTTTCAATTGTTGGTCATCATTTGGCGCGTTTGATTAGTTCAATTGACAATTAAAACAATGCTGTGACCCTGAAGCACAGCTCTGAAAGTACTGCCATATACCCAGATATCAGGATAACTTGCTACAAACTTGTGGCGGGGTGAAATTGTAATTTTGTTAACTTGCTGCACACATTCCTGGCAGATTGTAGACTTGCAGAACACTCGCAGCACAAGTTCTAGGCGACACTTTTTGAATTTGTAGCAAATTTGCTCGGCAAGTCTACAGCAAGAGTCCTGCAGGTCTCAGCAAGAGCTCTGCAAGCTCGCTGGTCTGGAGACTTGCAATGCAGACTCGCTGTAATTGTGCAACAAAATTGTGAAGCTCGGCAAGTCTGCAAAAGTTTAGCAAGTCATTTTCAAACTTGCAGCTCAATTGCTTGCTATCTGGGTAGGAGATAAGCAGAGAGTGTAATCTGAGTGCTCCACAGTGGTCATGAAAAATAATGATTATGTTTTACTAATGAATAAATAATATTCGGTGCCTATATGCTAATGTACGGTTCTTTATATAATAACAGGATGGCTTGTTGGAGAGACTTTGCAGAAAGATGATATTGTTATAAATTGTTGCTCCCTAGATCCCTAAATCGTGTCATGTGGAGAGACAGTTAATCTCCTGGTTAGGTTTGAGTCACGTCAAGCCGATATGGTGTCCCAAGAGGCCAGGTTCTTGGCACTTGTTTTGTCTGAGGATCTCTGCTCACGTGTTGATTTCTCTGCTTTATAATCTTTATTACGAACACTTTCTCCATGAGCAGAGGTCGTTGCTTTCCTTATCAATTCTGTTTGTATTCAAGGTAACAGTGTTCAGGATGGACCATGAAGCCTGGAGGCAGGGCCAGTGCTACCACTAGGCAAACTAGGCAGCCGCCTAGGGAGCACTGCTGCCTAGGGCGTAGCCTCGACCACTCCCCCCCCCCCCATGGCACCCCCCATCTATTTCAAATTGCAAAAACCAATAGCAGGCTGGCTATTGCACCCGTCCACTAAGAAGAGGAGCGTAACTGAGAGACAACTTTCTCTCTCAGGTTCGCTCCTCTGCTCAGTGGGTGGGGTTTTAAAAGCCAGTCTGCTATTGGCTATTTTAAATTAAATTACATCCACCTGTCGCCTGCGGAAGCTAGCCGGCAGGAGAATGGGGCTGAGCGCGCACGTGGTGGGGGGATTGGGGGTGCAAAGAGCTGGACTTGCCTAGGGTGGAAACATGTAGCACTGCCTACCTGGCCAGGCTTCAGTTTTGTTTTCTCCAGCCTTGGCTGTAGTGTGCCAACCACACCTCTGTCTCTTGGTGGTATTTTTGTGTTCTGGGATCCCCTTTCCTTAATTCCTATTCGGACCCACTGCAGGCTCCAGATAGCTTAAAGGAGAACTATGAGGGGGGTGATTTACACTCACCTCATAGTTCTAGCCGACCTGTGACAATGAGACTGTCACAGGTCGGCTCAGTAGATCGGGAGGTGAGAGAACACATACCAGGTTCGCTCACCTCTCGATCCTGTCACGGCTCTCTGCCGTGACAGGGGGAGGGGCTTGATTCCCCTCTCCCCGCTCCGATCTGCCAGCGCTGACTGGCGGAACAGACGGGGGAGGGTACAGCTGGCTCTGCCTCTCGATAGGCAGAGCCAGCTGTCACGCACGCAGCTGGGCGGATCCCGACGTCCAGGTCGGGATCCGCTCTGGCTGCGGCGTCTCAGTATACCGCGAGCTGTAGCTCCCTATATACTGAGCCTAGGGTGACGGGAGGACGCTAGTTTGTGTCCTCCCGTTACCCTAAGGAGAACTATGGGGAAAAGCCCTAACCCCATAGTTCTCCTTTAAGAGCAGCTAAACACTGAGGTCTGCTGACAAGAGGAGCAAGCATAAGATATCCTCATCATGTATGGTCACTGTCCTGTCACTGCCTGAGGACAAGTTGGTGACCAAAATGTACTTCTTAATCGCAGTAAAGCACATGATTCCGACCCCCCCCCCCCCCGGCTGTGCTGTCTGAGAGGTGTGTCTGAATCACAGGACTGGCTCAAAAAAATGACAGATATTTTAGCTGGTGAAACCTCTCCTAGCTGTGGATATCAGCTCTTTTCTAAACTGTCTGCCACGGTGTTTCCACATCAGGTGTGAATGTTAAACTTCTATGACCGGGATCATTTTAGTAAACTAGGAAAAATACATTTGCCACAGATTCTCCAAAACTGAGAACCCACCATGAGGGAGAGTGGTAAGGCTCTATGAATGCTTCCTCCCAGTGCTCGGGGAAGCCAAGGTCTCTCGTCCTCTAACAAAACAGAAACTGAAGCATAGCTCTCCAGAAACCGCGACACACCAAACATGTTAAAGTGACACGAAACTCCGGAGTTAAATCGTAAAACTACATCCAAGTCCCTGAACTCTGAACAGCAATGTATCTTATGTGTGTATCACTCGGCTGAAGATCCTCCAATCATCTCCGATGATTCCGGGATCCCGGGACGTGCGATCGTGTGCGGTTGCACACTGTGTTTGCCTCGTGGCCCCATTGATTGTCAATAGGTTATATCTGCGTGGCAATTGCTGAAAAAAGGGTACTTTTTTTTAGCCGCGATCGTGCCCATTTGAACGGGCGGAATAGTGGCGGGAAACCACATGATCAGCCACACGCCACTGGGGTGCCATTAGAAAATATTGGCACCGCCAGCGCAATCAGCTTGTCACAGATTGTCAGGATCCAGAGCACCCCCAGGTGGCGCTGGAGCCAGGTCCTGCAGTTCCTGTGCTCGCCTGCGGGTGTCTCCAGCAGCCAGGGACTGTAAGGAACCTGCAGCTCCAGTGCTCACCTGCGGGTGTGCCCCAGCTGCCAGTGATCATCCCATCATCTGGTGCTTCCTGGGAGGGTATTTAAGCCCTCCCTGCAGTCAGGAAGCTGGGTCAGTATTGTGTCGCCTGCACTTGACTGATTCCTGAACCCTGCTTCCTGAACCCTGCTTCCTAGCTGCAGTCACCGACCCGGCTTGTTACCCGACCACTCTTCTTGGATCCTGTTTCTGTACTGTGCTGCCCTCCTGTTAACCCTCCTTGTTACTTCACTGCTAAACCTGTGGGGGGTTGAGGGGGTTAGTAGTTTTGTTTGATGTTAACAAATAAACTGTACATAGAACCCTATCCTATGTGGGCATATTAATTTGGTCATCCTGCGTGGGTACCTGCATGTGGTGTAAGGACGCCTGTGCATGGTACCCTGACACAGATCCTCCAAGTGTGCACCAGCCCTGAATTGGTGCTGACACTGTCCTTCCTTCTGGATGGGGGGCTACTTTTGTTCCCCATGGTCCCTGTGTGTGTTGTAAAGTACAACAGCAAAGGGTTTCCCGTCACAATCACCAGCCAGCATGCAAAAAAACTTGTCTCACTGCTAAGGTTAAAAACAGAGGTTTGGATACACGTCTTGTGCAGAATATGTGAAAGCCACACCGCCATGCCAAGGCACCTCTGTGAAGTGCGGTCTTAACTCTAAACTATGAGAGCCGCCATCTTGGAGCACATGTAGCAAAAGATAAAATTGGGGGCAGGTTCTACCGGAGGAAGTCCAACCTTCTTTAAAGGTACAGGGACACACCAGCACCCTCGCACATCACAACAGCAGCTGAGACCCCGGGTGTGTCACTGCACCAAATCACTCAAGCAAAACAAATGGCAAACGCACTCATCAACTTGTAAAGTAGTCACTGCTCCAAGCTTTACAACACACACAGGGACCATGGGGAACACAAGTAGCCCCCCTGCAGAAGGAAGGACAGTGTCAGCACCAATTCAGAGATGATCGGAGGATCTACAGCCGAGTGATACACATCACAAACTCCAGAAAACAGACCCTGTCAGACCTCATTCATGGCACTCACACACCAGGAAGATATCAGTGTAGACATACGTGTTTCCAGTGGCTGGTGACCCGAATGTAGACGGTGTAGTTGTGTTTGGGGATGAGAGGAGCATTGTGGAAGCCATTATAATGTTGCCCATCCCCCAGGTTGAAGGTCATAGGTCCGGTGACATTCTCTGCAGGAAGAACAGCGGCAGTATATGGACTCAGAGCCGAGCTGGAGTTGTACGGGGTGTTTTTGAATTTCAGACACTCCATTGTCACATTACCACCAGAGACAATTATTTCATAAGATCTGGAGACAGAAAATACAGATATCATCTCAGCTTTCCAATAGAATACATGTACGGCTGCGGAAATCAATAATTCATTCCTCGATTAATTGTAAATTTTTTGGATCGATTACATTTTTTTTGATCGGTACTCACCTCTCTGCCGGCTTCCGGGAGTTCCGTCGGAGATCCAGTGATGTCACGGACATCGATGTCACCGGAGTCCTCCCCCCTTCCCCAAGTGGCTCTGTCGGCTAACGATAGGAAGGGGGAGGAGTCTGGTGACGTCGATGTCCGTGACGTCACCGGACTCCTCCCCCCCCCCCCCCC
>NW_017307327.1:215242-235908 GCF_000935625.1 Nanorana parkeri
CCGACCCCGCGCCCCCCCCCCCGGTCTCTCGCTGCTCCTGGAATGAGGAGTGCCGCTGCCAACCTATCAGAGAATAAAAACTGAAAGTCTCAATCTCTCACTTTGCAGCTTCCTTTGGCCGTCAAGAGACAAACAAGTAAGTCTTTTTCTTCCCCAAAACAAAACGAACGCCCGATTTATAATGCTGCCCATCCCCCCGACCGCTGCATGGAAGGGAGGGTGATTATTGGTTATTGATGGGGGGGTTGGAGTTAAAGATCATCAGCTGAGAGGATGAACATGGCATACGCCTGGGGTAGTTGATCACATCACCCTCCTGGGTAGTTGACCACATTGCATACAGCTGGGGTAGTTGATCATATCGCCCTCCTTTAGGGGTCCTTTTAAATTAACGAGGGGCGGGACTAACCACTTTAATGGCCTCCAATGACATAGTTACATAGTATTTGAGGCTGAATAAAGACATTAGTCCATCAAGTCCAACCTATTAGACACGCCGGCACCGGCGGTAGTTCCGCTACTGGATTTGCCCAAGAAACTTGTTCTGCACGAGCGCCAGCCAAGGCATTGGCCTATACACATACAGCACCTCAATGAAGTAATACAATGAAGTAGGATCACACTAATCCAGCACGTTATTATTCTGAGTTTCCCTACTCAAGCGGCGGCCATATTGAGTGGGGCACCGGATATAAATAACGTGCTGGATTAGTGTGATCCGTGTTCATTTTATTATTTCATTGCTGTGCTGTATGTGTATAGGCCAATGTAGTTGGATCTGTATGTGCGTTATAATTAATCGAAATTAATCGATTAAAAAAAAAATCGATTAATCAAACAAGAAAATTTTAATCAGTACCAGTCCTAAATACATGTGATCATCTCTGATATCCTTCATATCAATCATTTTCAACTTTAATTATCCCTTCTTCAAATCAGAAGCCACCCTTCACATTGTACCCCCCTTCTCATCAGAGTTCCCTCATATCACCATAGAGCCCCCCCTTCAAATCAGAGTTCCCCCATTCACAGTCCCCAGCCCCCCTTTAGCACCGTACAATCTTCCCCACAGTGAGGCTGCGGTAACATGGCAGAGGGCCGGAGGTGCAGCAGGCCTGGACGGAGGTGGACTTCCATACTCTGGTACTAGAGGAGGTATTTTTTTCTTATAGAATATAGAGGCAATCAACATTTTTACAAATATTGTACAACATAAAAAATTGCAACTATCTTTTTTTTTTATTCCACTGGGCCTCTGATTTCATAAAATAATATTATTATTATTATTCAGGATTTATATATATATATCATTGTTAGTGTTGTAAACAGTTTTCAGCACACAAAAAAATTCCATCTTTTACGTGTCTGTGCAAAATATAAATAATTGCTCCGGTAACACAAGTGTAAGCAGTTTCTCACCTGATTGGCCCATTCAGATCGAGAACCGGGTGGAGCTGGAGAGTGACATCACTTAATGTCTTCTCCATGTGACGGGGAGGAGCTGGAAAGGAAAATTCAGGAAACAATACAGTAAAGGCGGCCTGACCTGTAGAATTGGACTGTAATTGGATCAAACTTTGTGAATAAACCATTAACCAATGAAAGGAGCCCGCACAATGTTATTCACTGTACTGTGAATTTGGCAGTTCTTTCAATCATGGAGGCTCCTCATCACATGTGGGCACTACCTAG
The DNA here is from genome assembly GCF_000935625.1 of Nanorana parkeri. NCBI lineage: Eukaryota > Metazoa > Chordata > Amphibia > Anura > Dicroglossidae > Nanorana > Nanorana parkeri. The sequence goes on from NW_017307327.1 coordinate 216,935, forward strand.
GGTGGTCTGCATGCAAATACAGCCTGACATGTCCTACTGACATCCACCCCTCAAGGCATTTTGATATTTTCAAAACTGCTCCTAAGAGCCGGCCCACTGCTTGCATCAGGGCTGAGGGCTCTGGAAAGCGGTATTGAGGCAGGGTGCTGTGACGTTTCCAGGAAGCTATGTACAGCCCCCCGCTGGCCCCTCCCACCAGTCATGATCTGCCATCTGCATTGCATAAAGAAGCATAGAGACCCAGTGATGATGTGACTGCATCTAAAATAAGGTACATAGTGAAAACAGAAAGGTTTTATTAACACAAAATGCCATTAGCACGTTGAATGAGAAGCAGGGAAGGCAAAATATAAGCAGATTACATTTCAGCTACACCCTCTGGTCAGCGTTTTCTCCAGATACATGGTCTCTGGTCAGACTGACCAATATAGAAATGGTCTGATCAATAACTGTGACTGTCCCTTGCACTGACACCCTATAGCTGATCACCACGTCTCTGCAGCAGCTTGGTGTCAGAGGTCAACCTTCCATTGTGATACAAGATCGGACATCCTGCTGCTTCCATCATAGAAATATTCATTCCAACGTCCATTCCTCCCAGAGTACTCACCTCCGATATCAGTCTCTATCCTCTGGGTGGTAACCTCCCCGGCTCTGGCTGATGTGAATCCTCGGAGGGTGATGGTGTAGTTGGTCCCATACGGGAGGGGGATGTTATATTCCGTCACATGGGATGGAAGCCGGAGAGATTCATGCACAGCAAACGACACATTGTAATCCCTCCAGGCCGAGATATTCATCTACGAGGAACAATTCATCAGTTACATCTCATTTTATGTCCATGTATGTGAGAAGATAAATACTTCATAATAAACATTTCTAATAACTTCTATTATTCCAGTAAATAGATTATTTGGTAAAATGAAAGGAAATCTGACGATTGAACTATTTACTATATAATTATTTATTTATTATGAACCTGCAGGAACGGGCGAACTACAAATTCCACAGTCATAAAACATCCTCATCATGTACAATGACACGTCATCAATCAAATAGATCAGGGGAAGGACCTGATCAATCTATATACAGAACTATCTGAGAGCAGACAAATCCACAATGATTGTTATTATAAATCTAATTAAAAAAACTTCAGAACAACGCTGTACATAAGTTTCCATTCTGAGCTTGATAATATTATAGATATGTAACCTCTCATTACTTGGTATGTTTCCGAAACTGACACTAGTATCAGTATCGGGGCCAATCAGGGGCGTCCCGAGGCCAGATGACACCCTGAGCGGAGAAGGGGTGATACCCCGCTGTGACGTCATCGCGCATGCATGGTCATCTAATTTTTTTTTTTTTAACAATATATTTTTATTAAGTGTAAAGAGCAGGTGCATACAGAGTCCAAAACAGTAGGTTGAATACACATGTCGACGTAACAGTAAGATCGGTAGTGTCAGAGGACTTATCAGCCGGCATGTACAAACAGTCATCTCAATACGCTAGTCAGTGGAAAGAAACAGGCCTAAGTAAGGAATGCGACATAAAATAACAAAAATAAATAAGAAAGAGAGGAAGAGAGAGGGGAAGGCATAGAGTACCATGCCTATCCCTCAACACTGCCTGAGGTATGAACTGCGCTTAGATACTTTAATTATCTGGTAGGGGATAAGGATAGGGAGCTAAACATGTAGGGGGAGGGAAGGACAAGACTATGGGAAGGGTCTATGTAATTTGCCATATTACCTGAATGTAAATTAGACTTCAAAGTAAAACTACTCAGTATATGGTACACCGTTAGACAGAGACTTGTACCAGCAAGTGTAGGTCAAAGACATTTTTTCAGTCTACATTTTAGGAAAAGGCTTCGCTAGGGGGACGAAATCGGTGAGGGTAGCTATAAACGACAGGCAGTAGGACCTGGTTGGATATCATGTGGTAATGAGGCCTATTTCTGCATTAGATGCATGTTGTAGCGTGTATTTGTCACTTTGAGTGTGAGAAAAGTATGTGTAGTCTTTTTCAGTGCCGTGCATACATCTCCATGCGTCATGCAGGTCATTATTACGGAAGAAAGTGTTCAAGAGTCTATTGGGTCGTCGTTTCACATTTGAAGTGTCCAGATCATCGTCCACAATTGCATTATAATCTCCACATGGGATCAAGTGTCCCTTACGGATCTTATTCATTTTATTCATTAGGGTCACACACACAAAAAAAAAAAAATTATTTTGGCGGTCATGTGGGGCATAAATATTAACAAGTGTCACTAATCGATTATTCAAGGAGGCCACAAGTATGATAAATCTACCGTTTGGGTCAATCAATAAATCATGTAGAAAAGTGACAGTGCGTTTAATGGCTATCATCACACCTTTGCGTTTAGTATCTGAGTTTGCAAAGAGGTAGTGAGTAAAATTTTTGGTTTTGCAACTTGGGGGGTTCTCCTCTTTGAGGTGTGTTTCTTGGACACACACTATGTCACAATTCAGAGATGCAGCTTCCTTCCATAGCATGGCTCGTTTAAACGGACTATTAAGTCCTTTCACATTCAGAAAGCTAAACTTAACCGCCATAATTATTGATAAAAAGGTGTAGAAAATGAGCCTGGGAGGGACACTGAAAGAGATTGCAGCGGCACTGAAACATCATCATACTGGTGTCTTGGTAGGTAAAGATAGTAGTAAAGAAATTGTGAAAGAAACCAGATGTTTCATTAAAGGTGAGGTATACAATGTCAGGTATATAATGGCAATCAGAGGTAATACATAGGTGTGTTGTAAGGAAAACAATAACATACCAATAACATACCAAATAACGTTGCAATAACATCGTTCAAAAAGTGTGCGTAGCACACAATTATCCGGGGGGGTGTGGGGAAAAAAGGCTCACAAACTTCAGCTTAGAGATCCCGATATGTGGTAGAGGCGCCACTTAGTGGGCTTGAAAGGACTCATGTGAGTCTAGTGCATGAAAAGCTCAGTGTACAGACCAGTCCACCGGCACATGCTGTGGGGTCTTACGTTGCACTGTAGGAGCAGGTATGGAGATTGTGAGGCCCCAGGAGCGCATCATATCTATGCCATCCAGAGGTGTCAGGATAGGGATGATTTTATTTTGATATGTAACCAGTAATTTGGTAGGGAAACCCCATCTGTATAAGATCTTGTTCTCTCTGAGAGATGAGGTAATCGGAGCAAATTCCCTCCTTTTTGATGCGGTGGCTGCTGATATATCAGAGTAGAGTGAGATGTGAGAATAGGGGACAGGCAGGCCGGCTGAGTGTTTGGTCAGAGCTAGGAGTCTCTCTTTTACATGGTAGTAGTGCAGCCTAGCAATGACATCCCTGGGTATGGAGGCAGGGAGGTGCTGCGGTTTATGCAGCCTGTGAGCTCTGTCAATGAGCAGCTCTGATGCAGGGAAAATCGGTAGCAGAGACGTCACCATTTGTTGTAAGAAGACATGTAATTTAGCAGGGCTGACAGACTCAGGGATCCCCCTGAATTTAATATTATTCCTCCTGGACCGGTCTTCAAGGTCTGCTATCTTATCCTGGAGCTTTTGAAGCATATGTTGTTGATCAGAATAGGCATCAACCATGCTATTATATGCTGATGCATAGTCACTCATTCTGGCTTCAATGTGATCTGTACGCTCCCCTATCTCATTAACTTGAGATTGCAGGGAAGTGAAGGAAGTTTTGAAATCATGTTGAAGTTCGGATCTAAGTGACAGGAGCATAAGTTTGATGCTGGCTTCAGAAGCGGGGTTGTTAGAGACTGGAACATCTTCTAACAGGGCTAGATGTTCAGGGGGTCCCTGAGAGGGGGGGCCGGGGGGCCCTGAGAGGGGGGGCCTGTGAGAGTGTGCTGGTTTGATTTTGTTTTACTCACAGACTCCTTGGTGTGTGGAGAGCTGAGAGGAGAGCTAGCTGGCCTCTTGGAAAGGTGCTTTGAATGCAGAGGTGAAGTGCTGTTGTTGTCATCCATGTCAGAGTCCTGGCTGCCGCTGTGTGAGGAGCGGGATCTGTGTGAGGTAAACACAGGAGCTGCACCTGCGCCATCTTGTCTCCCTGCTGTCCTGTGAGGAGGATAGTAGTCTGTGAGCCTGCGAGGTCCTTTCTGCTTATTCTTTCCCTTAGTCATGCTGATCAATGCAGCGGGGAGTAGAACAGGCAGGTTAGGGAATCTGAAGTTGCGTGTGTGGCTGCTGTGAGTCGCTTACAGAGGGATCTCTTCGTGAGCCTCAAATCATGCAGCCATCTCTGTCTGTGGCCAGGCCACGCCGCATGGTCATCTTATTGACGCCTGCTGACGGCCATCTTGGTGATAGACTCCGGCAGAGAGAGGAGGGGACTATCACCCGCCGTGAAGTGTCTCTCCTGACACTGCTGGGCTCTCGGTCCATGACCGAGTGCCTGACTTTTCATAGGGGGTGACTGACAGTCATTTTGCTGTCACCCCTCCAATGGTGGCACCCAGGTGCGGGCCGCACCCCCCTTGTGACGCCACTGGCGCCAATACAGGACATTTTCACATGTACTTGTATTAACAAATATGCCCCAATGTTAAAGGTCGATACCGGCCCTTTCAAAGTGATTACATTTTTAAACAAGTTTGGTTGCGTTGTCAAAGACAGCTACGGTGAGGACCTCAGGCAGCCTCCTGGGTACCTCACCGTAGCTGTCTTTGACAACGCAAGTTCGACCCCACATCTCAGTCCCAGGTCCTGCAGAGACAGGCACAGTCCTGGAGAGCCCGGTACCCACCTGCAGCCCTGGAGAGCCCGGCACCCACATGCAGCCCTGGAGAGCCCGGCACCCACATGCAGCCCTGGTGAGACTGCACACAGCCCTGTATAATTGCTGTATAATCATGGATTGCTGGGATCTGTAGTCCCCTATTGCTGGTTGCCATTCTCCATTGCTGAGTAATCATGAACTGAGTTACGAAACTGCCCTAATATCATTAGTCTGTATTGTTTTTAAAAAAAATGTCACCTGTCTCTATAAGAATACATATTGGTAATTGGTATCGGCGAGTACCTGAGGGGAAGGACTTGTACTTGGGCCTGAAAATATGGTATTGGGACATCCCCATGGCCAGATTTCCCACAAGGCCAAACAAGGCCCGGCCTTGGGGCAGCAGGGAGTATAGGGGCAGCAGGGGTGGGGAATTCCTATCTCCCGGTGCCTGGGACATGCAGTTCCGGGAGCCGGGCGGGTAGTTGTTTTCTACATTTAGCCCGGCTTTGGGCAAGCAGAGCTCAATGTACAGCGGGGAAGCCGCCGGTTGTTTTGTACAAGTGATTCCGGTGATCTCGTCGAGATCACTTGTATGCAGCCTGCAAGTCTGCCATTCTGGCCCTGGACATCCCTAGTCATTACAGATGGAGACACATCGTCCACCACTGACTGTTTCATGGTGTTCCTCTTCCTCCGGCCTGGACTAGATCGTACTCGTGTCCTAGAATCAATTTCCATGTCTCTCCCAGCTTACACATATAACACTATGAGGTCTGATCCTCATGACTGGTAATGTTTCAGCTCTGATGGCTTTATACGAAGAAGATTCTTCTGGGCGGGATCTGAGGTTCATAAGACGTTCTGAGTAATTCCATTCATCATTTCTCTGAGCTGCAATACGACTGAAATAGAGGCCAATGATGGGAGCCGGGCCCCAAGTGCCGGAGGAACCAACCTCCTCAGAATGTCATTATTTCTCCTTGGCTTTGCATGGCCGGGCTGCTCCTGGTCACACCTGAGACTCAATATACAACATGTCGGATTATCTCACCTGGAATCCGGTGATTGTTCCCCTTGTATCAGACAGACGCCATCTTATTGTCTTATCTCCCATTGATGGAACTTTCTCTATTTCAGGTTTCCCCGGCACTGGATACAAAATAAAAATAATGTTACAGATTGTCGGCACACACAGAGGTCACCGGCACCCACATGCAGCCCTGGTGAGACTGCACACAGCCCTGTATAATTGCTGTATAATCATGGATTGCTGGGATCTGTAGTCCCCTATTGCTGGTTGCCATTCTCCATTGCTGAGTAATCATGAACTGAGTTACGAAACTGCCCTAATATCATTAGTCTGTATTGTTTTTAAAAAAAATGTCACCTGTCTCTATAAGAATACATATTGGTAATTGGTATCGGCGAGTACCTGAGGGGAAGGACTTGTACTTGGGCCTGAAAATATGGTATTGGGACATCCCCATGGCCAGATTTCCCACAAGGCCAAACAAGGCCCGGCCTTGGGGCAGCAGGGAGTATAGGGGCAGCAGGGGTGGGGAATTCCTATCTCCCGGTGCCTGGGACATGCAGTTCCGGGAGCCGGGCGGGTAGTTGTTTTCTACATTTAGCCCGGCTTTGGGCAAGCAGAGCTCAATGTACAGCGGGGAAGCCGCCGGTTGTTTTGTACAAGTGATTCCGGTGATCTCGTCGAGATCACTTGTATGCAGCCTGCAAGTCTGCCATTCTGGCCCTGGACATCCCTAGTCATTACAGATGGAGACACATCGTCCACCACTGACTGTTTCATGGTGTTCCTCTTCCTCCGGCCTGGACTAGATCGTACTCGTGTCCTAGAATCAATTTCCATGTCTCTCCCAGCTTACACATATAACACTATGAGGTCTGATCCTCATGACTGGTAATGTTTCAGCTCTGATGGCTTTATACGAAGAAGATTCTTCTGGGCGGGATCTGAGGTTCATAAGACGTTCTGAGTAATTCCATTCATCATTTCTCTGAGCTGCAATACGACTGAAATAGAGGCCAATGATGGGAGCCGGGCCCCAAGTGCCGGAGGAACCAACCTCCTCAGAATGTCATTATTTCTCCTTGGCTTTGCATGGCCGGGCTGCTCCTGGTCACACCTGAGACTCAATATACAACATGTCGGATTATCTCACCTGGAATCCGGTGATTGTTCCCCTTGTATCAGACAGACGCCATCTTATTGTCTTATCTCCCATTGATGGAACTTTCTCTATTTCAGGTTTCCCCGGCACTGGATACAAAATAAAAATAATGTTACAGATTGTCGGCACACACAGAGGTCAGAGCGTCCAACTCCCCGACACTCAGATACAGGACTAGTATACGGAGATATTAACCCCTTCAGGACCGTACTTTTTTTTGGCCATGTGGTAAGGTAAGGACCGTGGCTGTTTTATCACTTCTACACACACATGCTAAAATCTGAATTTTTGGATAGAAAATGACTTTAGACCCCCAAACGATGATATATTTTCTGATAGCTCAGACCTTGAAGAATAAAAAAAAATGGCAGCTGCATTTTTTATGTTGCGCTATATTTGCGCAAATCTTTTACCAAATCCATATTTTTAGGAAAAAGAAAATGAAATGAATTGTAGTGCACACAAGCACAGCATAATACCCATTTTTTGGTCAAATATAAAAGATGGGGTTACATTGGGTAAATCGATACCAAACATGTCCAGCGTAAAGAATACATGCGCCTGTGCAATGGCGCAACACTATGGCGCTTACAATTTCCCATTAGTGACGCTTTAAAAGCTTTAACCGCCCCTATGTGACAGCATTTGGAGGTGACAGGTTGGAGGTGACATCTGGGGTCTATTAGATCGATAGATATCCTTATTTTGCAGGTACGTATTTTAAAATGTGTATTGTGTGTGGTGAAGTTTAGAACCGGTGCCAATGAACAGGTCTGGCTTTGAAGGGCATTCAGGACCATAAAAGGGGTATCTGTCCTTTTCCCCTTTACTATAACAGGCAGGGCAGTGTTTCTGGGGATTGGGGTTTTTTTGCAGTTGGCGGCATCTTAACCACTTGCTGACCGCGGTGTTACGCCCCCTTCCTGTCCCGGCCATTTTTCAGTATTCAGCGCTGCGGTACTTTGACTGACATTTATTCCGCCATGCAACGCTGTACTGACATTCATTTTATACCATTTGTTGGGGACACAGAGAGCTTTCTTTTGGTGGTATTTAATCACCACTGGGGGGGTTAATTATTACTATATAATGAAAAAAGTACCCTAAATGTTGAAAAAAAACCTGTTTCCCTATGAAATGTTATGAAACATTTATGATCACCCCAATTTTTTGGTAAAGTATAAAAGACGGGGTCACGTCGGTTAAATAGACACCAAACATTTCAAGCTTTAAAATTGTGCGCGCCCCCGAAATCGCAGAAAACGACCATGCCTAAAATTGGCAATAGGCAACGCTTTATTATAGGTGCAATTAGGGATTCCTGCATCAGGAACAAGCGTTTCCTGCATCAGGAATCCCTAATCTGGCGTTTAAAAGCGGCCGCTATCACCAATTCAAGTTAATGATAAGGTGACAGCAGCTGCATGTAAACGCCTGCACACCGCATGTAATGATACGTGATATGTTTACATTCGGTTAGGAATCAATCACTCTCCCTGGACGCAATGATTGTGTATCCAGGGAGAGTGTTTTGTAACCGCATGTATATCATATCACGTATCATCACATGCGGTGTGCAACGGCTGCCTGTAAACCCCAGATTAGGGATTCCTGCTGCAGGAAAACGCAAGTTTCTGACGCAGGAATCCCCTAATCGCACCTAAACCTACAGATATGAATGGGGCCTTGTTGTGTGTATATTGGAGTCCATAGTACCATATCGCATATAGTTAAATTTTATTTTAAAGGCGAAGTATGAGGTAAATGTTTTCCCCATAGTTCTCCTCAGGGTCACGGGAGGACATAAACTAGCTACAGCTCGCGGTATACTGAGATCGCCGCAGCCTGGACGGATCCCGACATTACTGTCCAGATCCGCCCAGCTGCGTGAGTGACAGCGGGCTCCGCCTATCTAGAGGCAGAGCCAGCTGTACCCGCCCGTCCCCCGTCCGTTCCGCCAGTCAGCGCTGGAGGATCGGACAGGGGAGGGGGGGAATCCCTGCAGGGAGCCGTGAGTGACAGTCACGGCTCTCTGCAGGGACAGGATCGAGAAGTGAGCAAGCAACGGTATTTGTTCGCTCACTTCCCGATCTATTGAGCCGCCCTGTGACAGTTTCATTGTCACACATCGCCCCGAACTATGAGGCTGAGTGATTTTCACTCCCCTCATAGTTCTCCTTTAAAGTTTGAAATTTGGCGAGCGGCCCTCAAGGGAAATGAGTTTGAGACCCCTGCTCCAGATCATCGTGCTTTGCAAAGTGCTGTATAGTTGCAGGCAGGGCAGCCATCAGGGGAGGTACGACTGATACTCATGTAAGGGGCCCGGGCAGCCTGGGGGGCCCACCCAGGTCCCTTACATGACTATCGGCCGACGGTGAAGGGTGAGGAGGCGGAGGCCTGGCCCTAGCAGTGCAGGGCCCCAGCATTGCCGCTCCAGTGGTTTTGAGACAAGCTAGGGCCCCATCAGCGACGCTGCTCGTCTGATGTCGGACTGGCCGGAAGTGACGTCACGTTAGTGACGTGACGTCACTTTTGGCCAGTCTGGGGCAGACGAGGCCACGTGTGCAGGTAAGAGGAGCTAGGAAGGAAGGAAGGAAAGGAGGGAGGGATGCAGCCCTGACCAGCCCACCTGAGACCCCTTCAGAGCCCACCATAGACAGTCTCAGATGGGCTGTGCAGCATCTATGGTGGGCTCTGCAGGGTCACTCTCAGGTGGGTCCTGTGTCCAGCGTGTCACTAAGCCCTGCGTCCAGCACGTCACTAAGCCGTGCGTCCAGCACATCACTAAGCCCTGCGTCCAGCGCGTCACTAAGCCCTGCGTCCAGTGCGTCACTAAGCCCTGCGTCCAGCGGTGCAGGGGGGGCCTGGTCTAAAGCCGTGTAAGGTGCTTTCTGATGGCTGCCCTGGTTGCAGGACTCTTGCTGTAGACCTGCCGAGCAAATTTGCTACAAATTCAAAAAATGTCGCCTAGAACTTGTGCTGTTGCGAGTGTTCTGCGAGTCTACAACCTGCCGTGAATGTGCGCAGCAATTTAACAAGAATTACAATGTAACCCGGGCACAAGTTTGTGACAAGTTATCCTGGTATCTGGGATGCGGCCTGATACTAATTTGTAGTTTTTGTTCATGTGGTTTTCTCCCCCTAAACAATCTCTCATTGCTCGCCATCTGTCTGCTGCCAGAGGTACTGCAGGGTGTGCCCTGGTGATAGAACAGAGCAGCCAATTGGATTGCTAGGAGTAGATATCCCTTCCCAGCCAATCACTGTTGAACGAACCAGTGGTGCATGCTGGGGGAGGAGATACATACTCGGGGTGGGCCATGTGAGCTCTCTCTTCCTCCCCCGGGCCCTGCCTGTGCGGAGGCTGCGCTGGACTGCCTGAGCTGACCAGGCCGCAAACCCTGGGGACTAGCCATAGGATCACCCTGGAGCCTGGTGGCAGCAGTCCAGTGGTTGCTGCTGCTAAAGACAAGGATCAGTAACTCTTACCTCAGGTGATGCCGTGTCAGGTGCTTGGCCTGCTGTGCATGGAAGCTGAAACCACACTCTCTGAGAAGCCATGGAGTCTACATCTGCCGGGATGATCCTAACCCTCCTCTACCTCTCTCCCTGAAGTTCTTCAATAAATGTTTCAAACACCATAACTACAGACTGGACCTCACTTCTATCGCTCAACAGAAGGGCGGTAGGTGCTGATGGGCAGAGCGAGAAACAATACCCCTAGACAAGAAGAATAGGAGCTGTCGTAACCCATAGCAACCGACCCTAGTAACTCAAGGTGTGCTGTGGATCCATAGTAGAGGTTTCTTATAGAGGAAGGACGGGGAGACCCATTAGTTGATTTTACTGTAGAACTCCCCTTCGGAGCCACCGGTAGTGTTATCCTATATTGGGATGGCGCTGAGCGGGCAGGGGGGGCGCTACACTTCTAAAACCTATCAGTGTCTCTGAGCCCCAATGGGGCTCATCAATGAGGAGTCTTTCTTTCCCCACAACCACCAATCAGAAGCAGACTGTCATTTTCCAGGTGACTCTGATTGGTGGGTGGGGACAGGGCGGCATTTCTTATACCAATGTTGGATAGTTTGTATACAGTGGCGGAACTACCGCCATAGCGACCCATGCGGGTGCTATGGGGCCCGCGACAGAGGGGGCCCGGCTGCCCGGTGAGGAGCAGGGCTTACAATCCTCCCGGGTCCTTGCATAGGTGCGCACGCTATACTTTTATCCCAGGGAACTGGAGTGGATGAGCTGATGGGGCGTAACAATCAGTCTCTAAAATCCCGGGCATGGTAGGCGGAGACAGCCGAATGGGTGGGGTTCCACTCCTTGGTTAAGAACCAAGGTTAAGATTGGTTAAGAAGAGGAGAGGGCGTGGTTTGGAGGTGAGATCGTGGCGGACGGAAATCGGGGACACAGAGGAGATCGAGGAGGGGACAGAGGTAGGGAGACATCTGCAGTCAGCTGGTCAGGTCATGGGGCTTGAAGTTCAGGCATTGTGCTGGCCCTGTTGCTGTATGGTGCTGTGATAAGACTTCCCAGGTGGCTGCTGGCTTTCTTAGCCAGCAGCCACCTGGGAAGTCTTGTATGTTACATGCTGCCTGGGTCATCCATTGCTGTGCTGTGCCTGTCATTGTCCAGCAGTACTGTCCCTGCTCTCTGTCCCTTAGGGCTTGTTCACACCAATTGCGACACTCAGAAGGTGCCCCCTGGTTCTCTGCACTCCTCCACATTGTTCCCTCCACCGTTCTCAGCACTCCTTTCATATTACATTCTTCTTCTATGTGGCCCCTTCTCTCCCCACCATCTATAGTACTGAACTCCGCTCCACAGGGTCCCTTCTTCCCCAGATCTCCTCCCCTTACCTTAGGGAAATGGTAATCACCTGAGTGTATACAAGGAGCCTCACCGAATGAAGCAACAAGAACAAAGACATTGGGGGGGATTTATCAAAACTGGAGCAGACACAATCTGGAGCAACTCATTTTCAAATCTTAACTGAACAAACTGAAGAGAGAAGCTGATTGGTTGCCATAGGAAACGGCTTCAGATTCTGTCTGCTCCAGTTTTGGTCAATTCCCCCCATCGTATATCTGTGAGAAAACATTCTCTCTCATGTAGACAATTTTCTTGTTCTAGATTTAATAGTGCTGTGGAATTGAAAGATTAATTTCTCGATTAATCGTTAAACTTTTTGATCGATTAAAATTATTTTGTTCGCTAATGAAAACGCTCACCTCTCCGACAGGTTCCGGGAGTCCCGTCGGCGATCCAGTGACGTCACGGACATCGACGTCACCGGACTCCTCCCCCTTCCCCAAGTGGCTCAGTCGGCTAACGAAGGGAAGGGGGAAGGAGTCCGGTGACGTCGATGTCCGTGGCGGCTAACGAAGGGAAGCTGTCTGTGCTGCCCCCGGTTCTTCTATCATTGTGGTTGTTACGTTCCACATCGCAGACCTGAGTGGAGAGCGGGCGATTGGAGTGTTCACCGGTACTGCAGGACTGCAGAGTGGTGACTGGGACTGCAGGAGCGTGTGGGGGTGATCAGTGCTCGGAGAGGGGAGCGAGTGGTGGGCGAGTGGGATAGGGCCGTATTGCAGAGTGGTCTGAGTGTGTGGCGTTACACAGAACTGGATGTGGAAAACCTTTAAGTCACTTGGGACAATCTTTATCGATTTATTATTCACTGGTTTCAGATTGGACTGTCCTACTTGACTTTGTTTGCTATTATCAGTCTATTATTTATATTTTATATTTACTATCATCACTGTTATCAATTTTCACCAATGTTTTATATGTATTTATCACAACCAATTTATGAATTTAAGGATGTCATTCATGTTTGAATGGAGGTTTCCAGCGCTGTGCAGTTTTTTAAAAGGTATGGTTTGGGCCTGGTTCCCCACCTGCACAGGTTGGAGAATAGAAGCTGTACTTCTATCCTTGATGAAATTATAAATTAAACAACTACAGATATAGGAATATTCAATGGAGAAGTTGCCCAAATTAGACAGGAAGTGTTAAAACACGTGTAGTCCTTATACAGTTGCTTATTAAGAGTTAATTATTCCTATCTTGCCTTGTGTTATGGAGGGACTTGTGGGATTGGTAGCACAAAGACAGGGAGAGACAATATTAACTCAGACAGATTAAACTACAGCTCCCAGGAGGCTTTGTAATCTGGAGGAGGAGTGACCTCGGCACTGTCTGAGAGAGCAGCCAGACCATGTGAGACTCTGGAAGTAACAGGACCTGCTGCTGGAGTCTGTCTGTTAATCACCCCAGGGAGAGATAGAAGCATGGTGGTGATTATTGCAGATCACTGCTGAAGCATTGTTGTGACTCTAGCAGAAGAGACTGCCAGATCTTCCATTCAGTGAATTCTGACTCTGCTGCTTCTGAGGTTTCGGTTGCTGTACCATAGAGAGGCACCGCTGTCTGCACGACCAAATAAATACTGTCGAGACCGCGTGGCCATTGTATCAGAGAGAGACGCCACTACCCTCCCGCTATCGAACAGACACTGTTGAGACTGCGTGGCTGCTGTTGGAGATAGAGACCCACAATCTCTAAGCACGGACTGCTGCTAAAGCCCAGGAAATAGTTGGCTGGATAGGGGGGGACGCCACCTTTCGCCAACCAGCGTGGGCCATTCAAGCCTCATCTCCTGCAGGAGTGGTAAGAGGCCATTGGCCATTGTGTTACCAACCCTAAGTTAACTGTGCAACCAGGACATTGAGCCGCAACATGTCAGCTAGCCGAATCAAATACCACTGCCAAGTAGGTTATAGACCCAGGTCTATTTGAACTGACACTTATCATCAACTAACAGAATTACATTAGTTAACACCCCACCTAGTGTGTTGGTGTGCTGTGGGTCCGGTCAGTGGGATTTATCCAGGTCTGGGACAGAAGAACCTGTGTATTGCAGCGGCTCCTTCGGGGTGAGGATTCTGGATTATCTCTAGGCTGTCCAAGGAGGTGTTTGTGAGGTTATCCATACTGACTGTTGTGTTTACATTACAGACAATGTAGTCAGAGTCAAAGGACATCTTAATAACGTCAAAGAGTTACAGCAAATAGCCAGAGACATTGCTAAAGATGTGTGGGGGGAGGGGGGGGGTCCCTTTAAAGCTTAGTTAGTTTTAGGGACTTCATTTTTACCATAGGGAACTGGCTACAAAAGACCGGTGTCTACATCTTTGTATATTTGATATTAAGATTCAAAAGGTAACAGTATCAAAACCAGTGAGACAATGCTAACCCGGGCTACTAAACCTGAACCAGACGGCATAGTTCTAAGGAGACTTAATGAAAATGGTAATCAGACCCCAAGAAGACTGAACCTCCTGTTTAAGTCATGTGACATTGATATAGCTGCTCCCAGTCATTAGTCTCTCCCCAGTGAAGTTAGCCACATAGCCCAGGATTAGCACTGGCTACATGTGAGGAGATCCAAGGTTATAGATGGCAGCTGGTATGGTCAATGGGAATGATCACAAGGGGGAAGATGTGAGAAATGATAAGCTTTGTTTAAACATGTCTCCGCACCCAAATCCATGCTACACCCCCTCTGCTTCTTCTACCCCTCTACCAATCATTTCTACATGATACAAGTTCTATTTCTCAATACTAAGAGTTCCTTTCTCAGCTCTATCGTGTAACCACATTCCTGAGACTGTGATACCACACAAGCTTTCCCTCCATAAACGTGTCTACTTTATTTTATTATGATTGTAATATTAATATGATGCCTCTGTGTCTGTATACAACTATAACATGCCCAATACATTGCAGAATGGTTTCTTGAGACTCTCGGAGTCTTGTGTTTCACTTCCACTCACTGCAGTGTTGTATCATTAAACCGGCACCACTAATCTGCTCTGTGCACACTGTTGCTGTGCCTGAAAAATTCTCTAACAATTGGTCGGACTAGTAAAAGACTTCTGATTGGTTGGTATAGTGTACAGTATATTGATGTTTATTACTCTCGTCTACATTGTGGAGGATTATTCCATTCATTAGTAGCTCCGGGAGTCACACATCGTACAGAGGAATAGGAAGGCCGGTATCCGATCTGACAAGTTACTGTCACAGATTCTCCTTTCCTATAATAATCCCTCTCTGGATCCATCGTCAGCATTGTCCCATCCGGCCTCTTACACAGAGCTGTAACGTGATGGGAATAGTGAGTTACATCGGTAAGATTTGGTAACAATGTGAAAAGAGAAATGATTGTCCTTTATCACATAACTGACTTTATATCTGGAGGATCATCAGTGAGGAGGAATGAAATGAGAGATTTCAGGGAAATTGTGACAACATACATTGGAGTCGGTGGGGAAAGACACATTGATGTGGGTTTGGTAGAATTTTAGGGCACAATGGGTTATAAATGGCTCCTAAAGGTTACAGAAGCTTCCTTCAAATCCTGGACCTATTCTTGTGACAAACTTGACCTCTCATTATCATTATTTCATATGTTTGATCTCATGAAGATAAATCACAGCAGAACAAATGGAACAGAAATTTTAGAGCAACAATTCATGAATTCCTCAAATACACAAAACTAGAAAAAAAAAAAAAATACAATGGGGGGGGATCAAAACGGGAGCAGACGGAATCTCAGTTACACATAACAACCTTCTCACATATCACTTTCTCTTTTTAGTTTGCTGAGTTAAGTTTTGAGAATGAAAACTAAGAAAGAAAGATCTGATTGGTTGCCATGGACAACTGCTCAAGATTCTGTCCGCTCCAGTTTTGTTAAATTCCCATTAAAGTTTTCACACGCGTTTCACATAGCTTTCACCCAAACTGAATACACCTGTTTCAGGCTTTTTTTTTTACCATCATCAGTGCAGTGTATGGAAACCATGATGACTTCTATGGACTTCTATGGAGTTGGACTTGGGACCCAACTGCACAGTATAACTATTAATTATAGCCAAAAACCTGAAGCAGCTTATTCACTTTAGGATAAATGACTCCCATATTCAGGTATATATGCATATATACACCGGTGGTTCAGGATGTGCCTCTGACTATTGGGGTGTAATGGAACGATCTGCATGGCACTGCCCATTGTCCTGTAATGAGGAATACTCCTCTTGTGTTTGGGATATGGGATGGAATGTGACATGTGAGCACCTTTTGTTCTAAGAAGACGTTACTTGGCTACGCAATGATTTGGTTTGAAGGATTTTTGATTCCTTTACTCCCTTCTCACCATCACCTCTATGGTTATATTGTCTGTTAGATTTGTGTGAGATTCCTCCTCTGACCTCCACCTCTGAGGGGACATTGTAGAACATCTCTCTATATGATCATTGTCTCTGCTGACAGACAACAAGAGAGCCGAGCACAGAGCAGATATGATCAGACCCGATCCCAGCTCAGGACCATCTGATAGAAGCTCCTCCTTCCATTCTATATACAATCTAGAATAATCCTCATCAAGTTCCCAATAAACATAATTGGATGTGTAGAGGGGACACAGACATATTTATATTACTTTAGTAAATCTGGTGAACATATTTGGATGTGGTTGGCTGCGCCATGAGCAAAAGTATGTTCATCGTTCAGCAGAGAAATCAGAATGTATGTTCCATGATGTCCCCTGAGGTCTGTATTCCCCATGTTATCCCAGTGTCCGGGGTCACCCTGTAACTGGCACCCCATCCTCTGCCCAGGGCCACCAATGCCACAATACAGCCAGAATTGTCCCCCCACATTGGGAATAATATTACTGGGTGCAGTGGGGGAGATATTGATTATCATGTCTCTCCTCTAGTGCTGATCTGTAAATCCTCTGTACTTAGTACTAGAAGAAATCAACTGATCACAATGACACCCCGCCCCTCCCCCCACCGCACATGTCATAGGGTGAGATGACAATGTCATTGTCTTGTACAGTGTTTGCAGGTCTCTGGTTGGCTTTACTTGTTTCCTGATGTTCATTATAATAGTCCAGTTTCTGTGTTTATAGATATTGGGAAAAATCTTAAAAAACAAACAAAAGTGACCCAAAAACTGTCTTACTGACCCTTCATCTACAACCCCCAGTGTCTGCAGACAATGTACATAGAGGTGATATCGGGGGACATTCTAGTAAAAGTGACACATTGAAGATATGAGACGTTATGAATAATCAGCTAGAAGTGAACATTTCCACAGACTGTACTGAGTGCGGTTCTCACACTGTGTCCTGTGTTGTACTCACCTGTACAGGTAATAGTGGGAGGAGTCCAATCTGGGGAGTTGTCACATTTCATGGTGGATGATGATGGTTCATACCCAGATTTACATTGTACTCTCAGCTCTTCCCCCTTATTATAATATGTCCGGTCCTCAGTCATGCTGAGCACATTCTGTATGGTTGGCTTTCTACATTGAGCTATGGAATAAGAATAATAAATCCAGATTATTATTACCGAGCAGAGTATGGAGGAGTGCTGATCTTGTAGGAGGTCATGACCTTCCTGTGACAGTGAGGACAGGGATGGAGGTAAGGGTGTCATGGAGGAGGAATGGGGTGATGTGGGAAGACACAAGACTGCTTGTATTTAGGAAGATGTGGAATGTTTCGTATTGCTGGATGTGCACGCTGTGGAGGAAATCAGACATCTAGGTGCGTATAATAAATGTATCCATAAAATGTATCTTCATCTCTAAATGTTTAAAGATGGAGTTTTGCTTTAACAGTCACTTCCCTTTTATTTGAGTGGTTGGATTCTCCTTCTGTGTTTGCTTGGGGAGTTAAACTGTCTGTGGATCTTATCAAGTCAGCAAGTCACCATGTTTTCCCTACGTGCTGGGTCTCTGGACATGAGTTCCTTGCATAGAGAAAAGTCTTTGCTTTATGAGATACATATCCTTCCTTAGATATAATATTTTCAATCTCCAACCCCTCTAACTTCCATTATCTCAAACTCTAGGTCTGATTAGTATTTAGTAGAGGTGCACCGAAATGAAAATTTCAAACCGAAACCAAAAATAAAAAAATGTCAGGCCAAAACCAAAAGTATTTTTTTCTAATCTTTAAATATTTTATTTGTATTTATTTTGTTATGAACTTTAAACATTTTGTATTTATTTTTATTAAATATTTTAATTTTTTTCTTTACTTTTAGGGGCTCCGGGGAAATATTGGGGGTCTAAACAGACCCCTGATATTTCCATTTTACAATAGAAAAAGAGATTGAGGATACAGAGTCCTCTATCTTTTTTTCTGCAGCCCCCGTTATCAATGATCAGGAATCCTCTATACTGAGTGTTCCTGTTTATTCATAACATGAGGACAGAGTATGTTTACTATAACCACAATCATGAATGAACAGGAAGTGATGTAGATCACTTCCCATTCATTCAAAATTGGTACATAGTAACTCATACTATATCCAGTTGTTTGCAAACACTCGACGATCACTGATCACTGACTGCTTGTATACCATTCTCCATCCTGGATCGGCTGTCACAGGAGGATAAGCTGGTGGTGAGGGGAGGAAAGGAGAGCTCAGTCTATTTTGACAGCTGACTCCTCCCCCGCACCGCCTGCTCTGGCTCCTGTAACATCACGCAGCTGTCTCCACCCCCACACTGCCGCCCTCCATCCTGATCGGGCAGAGGAGGTTGAGGGGGCGGTGCTGGAGGAGAGCCCGGCCTCCTGTGACATGCTCACAGCGCTCTCCTCCCCCCCCGCTCGACCTCCAGTGATAGATTCGATAGAAACTAGGCATGCACCACAGTTTTGACCAAAAGATGGCACTTTCGGTATTTTGCCAAAAGTGCCATTTTCAGCTGATATGTTTCGGCGGACAACATTTCGGTGCATCCCTAATATTTTCTATGACTCTCGCTCCATTTGGCACTCATTAGGAATCATATGTATGATTTAGGTTGTAAAATGTCCAGAACCAGTTAAAGCATTTTTGCCTACACAGTCGAAGGTGCATTTTTGAGCCCCCTGCGCGCCCTCAGACGGCTGCTTCCAAAAAAAAAATTCAAAGGTTAGAAAAAAAAATTCCATG
>NW_017307327.1:236853-259303 GCF_000935625.1 Nanorana parkeri
GAGCCAGACGCCCGGGAACCTAATGTCCCTCACCTCATCAAAAGGATCCGTGCCGCTCCTCTTCTCCCTGGTGGCAAATTTGGCTCTTCATACCGGCGCTGAGAGGCAGCTCTGATCACACCTGTCAGCGCTCCCTCTCTCTCCTCCTGGACGCTCTGAAGCTGCAGCAGCCTGGAGGAGAGAGAGGGAGCATAGAGAGGTGTGATCATCGCCGCCGCCGCCGTCTTAAAGGGGCCCCCTCCAAGTCTGCATCTTTCTGCCCCGCCCCACCGGCGCCCTCAGGCAGCTGCTTGTCCTGCCTGTAGGGTAGCGCCGGCTCTGGATGTGGGGGAGAGTGGGAACTGTATTTGTAGTCCTCTATAGTTGATGTACTCGGTCTAGAAAAAATGGTATCGGGGGATCTCTACTCCCATCCATGCCGTACCGAGGTACAGACAAGTATTAATATGGATGGGAGGCCGAGTTAATTGACTACTAGTGTGGTGCATAGGCAGCTGTGTGAGGGCACGCGCGCGAGGGGGGTGCGCAAAAATGCACCTTCGCCCGAGTAGGACAAAATCCTTGCACCGGCCCGGGATGTATTGGGGGGTATTTTCTGGGGGGTTCCAGTGATCTCAGGAAAGGATCCATGGGAAGATTCTAGATGGCAGTAACATGAACTCGGATGTCCTGTCGGATCAGCAGCCCGGCATGTGGTTACAATGATGACAATTACGATGATATTTGTAGATTTGGGTGAACGTCGCTCAGTATTAGGATTTGTGTATATGACTTATGTTCCCGTCTGACCTGCTTTCCTCCCTCACAAGTCAAAGGGAATGGAAAAGCAGCTCAGAAATAGATCATAAGGAGGGTGAATCACCTGTAAGGGATATTACATGTAATTCACACTGATCTGAGATTCACACTGGATTCACCGGAACACACGCATGCTCATTGTACAAAGTGTACACTGAGGTGGGGTAGAGGATGATGATGATGATTGTACAATGCAGAGAACCAATAAGAATAGATCAGTCTGACCAATGAGAGGTGACTCCGGATTGGTTGCTCGGGGTTACTGAAGTCTGTATATTGAGATTTACATTGAATGTGAAGATTGGGGGGTCCCTCCTTATATTCCTAACAGACCGAAAGGGTCTGGTATAAATTGGGGGAACCTCAGGCTTTTTTTTTTCCTCTTCTGCGGCCTATAAAAAAAAAAAAAATAATTTCCCTTTTGTCCAAAAACGAATATTCGCACATACTACCGCTAACGAAAATTAGGATTTTTTTTTTAAAGTTGATGCTTTACACAAAAAACTTTATTCAGGAAAGAAATTCGGATGCAACCCAAATTTTCGTTATTGGAAATTCATATTCGTTTGCATTCATGATTTCTGTCCTGTGGAAATTCAGATGCAGCTGAATGTTCGAGTTTCCAAAAATTCATCTGAAAAAAGAATCTTTCCAAAACGAATCGCACGTGTCTACATCCCAACACCTTGATCTCCCCCGGGGTCGTATTCCCCATATTATAAGCTGTGTTGTAGGTTAAAGAGAAGTTTTCCAACATTTCTGGAAGAAAATATCAGCTTTATGATCTTATACTATGGCCAATAAGTCACATTTTTTTACAGTCCAGGTGACAAACCTAATAATAGAATCTTCAGACTGCCACCCCTTATACTCTGCGCAGTGTCACCCGTACCCCAATACAGACAGAATTGTCCTGCCATGTTGGTATAATTGGCATTATTCAGAAATAATTAGGATGGGCACCCTGAAGGGCTCAAAAAGAAAAGGTCATCTGGAAACATGGGGGAAAGGGCCAGAAATGGGTGTGACCAATACAGTGGGTGTGGCTTCACAGTGTCTGTCATACTGTCCCCCCCTGTGCTTTGGTACGTTTTAGACAATGTAGAGCCCGGTGGTACGATGAAGAAAGTGGGAGCCAAAAAAAGACCCATCACTGGTATCACTGGGATACAATCATCCAAAGGAGCATCTTTGTCATGTTGAGCCTGATGAAGGGACCCAGCGTCTCCCGCAACATTGCCTTCTGTGTGACATGGTATACAGGAGTCAATAAAGACATTTTTGGACACCTTACTCCGGTGTGCTGGTGACATAATGTATCTTTTTGGATTCGAGCATCGCCATCTGCAGCAACATCAGCACCCATCTCTACGGGGCATGCTGATAAGAAGTGCGTTGGGATATTCATACAATGCATCAAAGATGACCCATTGAGAGCAGTGGGAGGAGCTATATATTTAGTATTCTGTCTAAAATGTTACTGTTACTGTTAATGTTACTGTTAAAAAGGTTTCACTTGTTTCCCGGTGTCAGTGCCAGGACAAGGTCCTTTAGCACCCGACATGAAAGTGCACACCCCTTCCGTGAGCTGTGAACTACGTCAGCAGCGTAGGTTGCAGGTTGTGTCCTTTTTACACCCCCTTGGCCTGGCCCTGCCTGGGGATTATTATTTTAGCAAATAGAAATAGAAAATACAATTCTGTAAAGGAACAAAAATATTGTACCAATCCTTTAAATATAACCTCCAATGTCTCCAATTGGGACCCCAGGAATTATTGAGTGGAAAAAAAATCTTCTGTTCTGCCAATCACGCTGGGCTACCCGACCCCATCCACAAGTCTATCAGCCGAGGACCTGCATAGGGTACAACTGGTCACCTGATCACGATGTCATTTATAAACACAGAAGCCAGCAGAGGAAGTCTTCTACTACTCGCTTCCTCTGCTGTGCTTTGCAGAAGATGTTATCTGTCCGGTCTCCAGAGAAGATTTCCTCTGCTGACTTCTGTATTACAAATGACGAGGCGATTGGGTGTCAGGAGTGCCAATGGTTTGGCAGAAGAACAAGGTGGAACTCTCTGGCAGGAAATGGCCTGAAGCGTCCAAAGGCAGAGGTACAAAAGGGTTAATCCAAAGAGAAGTTAAGTCCAATCCGAGTCGAGGCGGGCAGCAAAGGTTCAGGGGCGAAAGGCAGTCCAAGGTTGGCAACAGGAGGTCCAGATAAAGGGGGTCAGGAAACAAAGCAAGGCACATGTCCAGGGAGCTAGGAAATCACACCACAGGATGAGATAACTCAGCAACAAGCCAGAGCTCTGGCCAGGTTTTTATAGCAAGGGGGTGTAAGTCCGCCCCCCTGTCACCGAGGCAACTAGGAGGCTTCTCTCCACGAGAGCCAATGGCAGGCGAGAGGTGGTATGGGTGTGTACGGGAACCTCCCCCAGCTAGGTCCACACCTGAGGCCTAAACAGGTGCAGGCACACTATGCACATGCTCCTGGGGATGCGCGCGCAGCCTGCGTGCTGCGCATGCGCACCTGCCGCACGACTCGCGAATGCGCACCTGCAACCCGGGCGCCAGTGGTTCTGCCAGACTGGAGGGAGAACCGCACCCTGCGCCGTGCCCGCCGACCCTGTGGGGAGGTGACACCCCTGGTTTCCTGACATTGGGTGAGCAGTCAAATCCTGTGCTGGCCCTTAGCTCGTGGAGGGCTGGATGGTGTCAGCCTGGGGAGCAGAAGTAATTTTGAGGGTAATTTGTAACTACTGAGCACCCCTCGTTTTGTATGCCATGCTGTACATTCCCAATTCTTCACCCCCTCACTCTGTATTCACTGACATGCATTGGCTGTAGGTAGGACAATCCTTGCCAGTCTCTCCTTTGTAGTGACTGTGAATGAGCAGGTCAGTATGGAACTGTGACATTAAGACATAGAAGTGAGATGATATCACAGATATTTCAGTAATACACAAATGTTCTCAATTTAAAATGTAAATACACAGCTTGGGCCTGAGCATTGGAGGAACTATCACTGAGCTGCTAATGAGCTTCTGACAGGACCTTGTAGGCTTGTGGCTGTAGATAAGAGAAATCAACCTCTCTCCTCACACACCATCATATGGACCCTTCAGACCTGGTCTCAGAAAAATGAGCAGGGACGAGGTCATCCCATATTGGGGGCACCAAGGTGTCTGCTTGTACCGCTCATGTTTCTTAGATCAGAGAGATTATGTTTCATTTCCAATAAAATCCAAAATATTAATAGTACCGTCTGATAGTCCCCATTATAAGCCGCATACAGGTGCAGAATAGTATGTCCTGGCTTCATAGAAACACCAAAGTACTGACAACACAGATAAATGGACCCTGCACATGGTGGTCATGTAATGTGTGTACACGCTGTGATCGGGATGATGCGCTAGTGCTGGAAATCCTAACCCTGACCCAGCCATCAGAATCCTCTGGTCCATATAACATATGGCCACCTCAGGAGACAAGAACTCTCCTCACAGTAGGTCAGGTGACACCTCCAAAGCTGGTTGGCCAAAGGGTCCATCCCACAACTTTTCTCTAGAAATCGGGTGACATATAAAATGAACGTTGTATTCAGCCGTTCTCACTCTGACAGGAAACACCGAACTGCCCAAAATAGTTTATTTCTGTTTTGCTTAATTGCAAAAAAGCAAAATTTCTGCCGGACATTGTCTGACTTGTAACTTCTGTAATTGTATCTCTGTACACATTTCTATGCACCGCCCGTCTAGGGATATTATATATTCTTAACTGATAAGTTACCTTCTGTGTACTAAGCTAAGAACTCATACTCCTGGAGAGATTGGTGCAATATATGACTAGTGCCTGTATGCTCGGCCGTGAGTTCACTGCTAATCTATATGACATTGTATGATGTGGCTACTGATGTGTGCAGATTAGTGTCAGTGTGTAGAAGCCGTCATATCTGCCAGTTCAGGGATCTGTGTGTATATGGGAGCCTGACAGACCAGTCAGCTGACAAAGTATAGATGGTGGCAAGCTATTCTAAACCATGCGTCTGAGTTGTGTATTTGGGCACTGGGAAAAGTGATAACACAAGGATTCTACTTCAGAGTATAGCTTGGGGAATCTCAGAAGGGAGTAAGAGGGTAAGATTATCAGGAATGGGGTAAGGGGTTGGTATACTCACAAAGGGGGTAGGCCTACTTATCTGCACAATGCAGGCACAGAAATGTCATATGTGCTGTAGATGTGGTGATCGCAGGGTGACCTCCATGTTGTGTAGTATGGGACCTCTATGACCAGTACACCTCAGGATCCCCATTCCATAAAGCTACATGTACACAGGATCATTGTGAGAGTTACAATAATCTGTGAACTAATAATTATACTCGATAGTAGGGATGGGATGCATGCATGGGATAGTAGGGATGGGATGCATGCATGGGATAGTAGGGATGGGATGCACCAATACCGATACTAGTACTGTATCGTAAAAATGCCCCGATACTAAAGGCCGATACCAGCCCTTTAAATTTTTAAACAGGAGCAGCTGACCGAAGTCCCCCGCTTCCTGGACATATAGTTGACATATACAGTATATCCTAATAACTCTGTACATCGAAGTCTCAGTATGTCGGTGGGTGAAACTATTTGTCACTCGCTTCATAGATTTTGGATCCACTTCTTCAGGAGATGAAGGTGTTAATGTGTAAACAAGTATTGGCAGATAAAACCTGGGTCATATACATTTGTAGCAGAACGGTCCGGATCACATGGGGGTCCTCAAAAAGGTACGAGAGACACTTATGATGTCAGCAGCCACAGCAGACTCATTATTATTATATTTCCTCTTTGCTCCTCTTACAGATGCTACATAAAAGATAAAGTACGGAGGGGAGGGGTGGAGGAGCTGGGTCAGTACAGACAGTAATTAGAGACTTCTAGAAGAGGAGAGGGCTATGACATGCAAGGATGGAGGAGGCTGTGCTAGGGAATTGACTCTTCATGGAGAAGTCACTTTTGTTAGCAAATTCAAAGGCACGTTACAAATTGTTATTTTTTTAATGAAAAGGAAAAACATTGCAATGAGGCATTTAAGATACTCGGTTCTTCTGTGGGTTCACCTGGAATTTTGGCTGGTGACAGGGTCTCTTTAATGTGTATGTAAAGCCAATGGACACCCATACAAACAGAGGAGAGCCCCTTCACTGGTAAGCCCAGGAGAAATCCCAGAACGTATTTATATTCCATGATTATTGATAACTAATATACAATATGAGGAGTGTGATAAGACACCTTGTATCAGATTTATATTTAGATTTTATCTTACCTGTTCCCCCCTCAGGGATTTGGTAGAGGAGACAGATGGCGATCAGCAGATAACCGCAGAGTGCAGACATGTCTGGAGGACCAGCGGCTACAGTCAGTGTGCACAATGCTCGGTGTTATCACCGTCTGTTCTGCACATCACACACTGACCACTGACAGAGGAAGCAGCTCACTGAGATTGTGATCAATAGAACGAGAGTCATTCTTCCTGTTTTGTGGTAAAAGTACAGATCTGCTCGAGCCTCTGAATTCTGGAAGACTCAGCAAGCCGTGTGTGACCTCCATGGTGTGTATCATGGCTTCTCTATGGCCACTGGACCTCAGGACCTCCATTTCATACATCCACATGTACACAGGATCACTGAGAGTCACATTAGTTATATGAATGAGGGAAGTGATCATTCTAACACATTACAACTGTACAATAAAGCCCGGGCATATAGGGAGCCCCAGGGCAGAAATGTGAGCAGCCTCAGCTTAGCACAGCCTGATAGTGGAGGTCTATTTGGCCGGGTTGGATGTTCCTTCAGTGCCAACTCCCACCAAGTAGGCGAAAAGTTTGTATCATCTGAATGCCCAGTTCATGAGCCGTCCATGGACGGTCCATGTAGCCCACTAATACACTGGCCCTTCTGGTACATTCCAGACATGAAAAAATGCCAACATGAGCCAATATAATAAAGTAAGATGGTCCATTACATTTACTTTATAATCATTTCTATAAAATCTAACAAAGTCAACCGCCGCCCTGCCCCCGCCATTGGATGACCATTGATGACATCAATGGCTCTCAGCCTGTCACAATGGTCCGAGACACTCATGAGGAGGAGAGAGATGGACAAAGAGTTGGACTGTGCTCTACCCTTCCCCGATCAAACTGGACTCAGAAGGTCTATGCTTATATGACTGTGGAGAAAAATTAAAGTGTAAGCTTCTCAGGTGACTGACGTGACGTGGTTCAGTGTTCTCTGTACACCGTTACAGAATATGTCAGAGCTATATAAATGTATTATAGTAATAGTGTGTGACAGGGATTGGGGCATTAGAGTGTAAGCTCCTCTGGTGCTGTGCAGGTCCTCAGTCGGTTACTCTCAGATTCACATTGATGGCAGTGGAGGATCACAGGGCTCAGTATTGGGATCTGTCACTTTTCCAGTAGGCCCGTGTAGTCCCATCCAATATAAGAGATACTGGAGCTCAGATTGCTGATATAGTGAATGCTGGTTCTGATAGAAAGGTGTCTGAACACACAGAGCGTCACAGTTTGTTGTGTATGAGGCTGTGTAGCCGCACAGCGGTCAGGGTGCCCATGCTGATGCCTGCCCACTGGGGATAGTCTCAATGTTCGAGTCCAACAACAGTTCACCTGGATCATCGGTAGTTCATGTGTTTGGCAAACACAGAAACTCTCAGGGCGTTCGGCGGGCTTTTCACCGCACAGTGCCTTGTGAAGCTCTATTATGGATATTTTGGTTGGACTTTGCGCAGGAATCTCCGGTGCACTAAAAGGTACACGTTCGGTATTAAAATGCGCCCAGCACAAACAATCCGGTTGCTGTTAAAAGCACGCTGCATTCAGCTCTTTCTGTATAAGGGATGAAGTACTTCTTTAGCACCAGAGAGAGTCAGACACGATGCTGGTTCAAGCTGGAGTCCAACTCGAAAGGGCCTGAGCCGACCCCAACTCCTTAATTTTATTAAGGCAAAAGGACGACACCCAGTGGGAGACGGCTTTACAACATTAGCCAGTCAGCCCAGAAATACAGGTACATATCAAAAGGGTATAGGGGACTACACCAAGATGGCTGAACAGGGAAATGCACACACCTTATCCCTGTAACAAGGAAGGATGAGTCATGTCCATTGTCCCCGACCGGCCATGTGGTTGCCCATCCCCCATCATCGTCAGCATGGACCCTACTCAATACTGCTCAGAATGACCAGGATCTAGTACAATCATTCTACTTGTTCTTATAGGTTTGAGACTATCTGAAGAGACATTGCTAATGCGGTTATCTATATACGGTACCAGTATACGGACAAGGCAGATTATCAATGTCTTCTTATAAAAGCAGATATGTATCCAAAAGGGATAGCGCAGTCCGCAATAGAGGTATAATACGCATCTCGTTATACGGACTTCGCTTCACTAATGTGTACAGAAGTTTGAAGGCGAGGAGCCCAGCGCAGTGCACGTAGTACTCACAAACCGGCAAACGCCTCCACACACGGCGAACACGTCTCCAAGCCCATGAGAAGGTTTTCACACTGACGGTTTTACCGCTGGTCCCGATTCAACCCAAGTACCCTCTGCTAGAGCGTTCCTCGGTTACATCCTACACAGGGAGACAGATGACAATCTATAGAACACACACACATCCTAATATAAAATGTCCACATAATTCCGTATAATAAAATTTCCACAACAGCCCTGATTGGCTAAAGCAAAGCATCTGACTGCAGGTCAGGTCCAAGACTTTGCCCAATCACAGCACAGTGCACTCTAAGAGCCATGATTGGGCAAAGTAATGATGACTCTGCCCAATCATGGCTCACGTGTCAGATGACGGACAAATGCAAACAATTGGGCGGAGCTAACTGTCACTGCTAGCTCCGACCAATTGTTTATATTTTGCCGGCATCTGTCAGAATGCCATTCTACGGCGCGAGTTTGCCACAAGCGGACGGCTTTTTTTATTTTCTTTTTTATTATTTCTATTGATTTTTTCTTGTTTTATTTATTTATTTCGTCGTGTCATCTTTGTCAT
This sequence comes from Nanorana parkeri, assembly GCF_000935625.1. Taxonomy (NCBI): domain Eukaryota; kingdom Metazoa; phylum Chordata; class Amphibia; order Anura; family Dicroglossidae; genus Nanorana; species Nanorana parkeri. The sequence goes on from NW_017307327.1 coordinate 245,741, forward strand.
GGACAATGCTGGATGTCGTGATTGAACCTGGGATTACGTTGATGGATCCATTTTTGGGGGGTTTAGATTTTTGACAAGGACTTTCAAAAATCCTGTGTTGAGTTTTTTTTTCTCCAAATAAAGGAGTTTTTTTTCTAAATTTATTTAACCCTTTAGTGAATAGGTAGGGATACAAGTCCCCCTTACTCATTTACAAGGGGGGGGGGGCACATCTGGGTGCCACTTTATTAAAGGGGTAACACAATGTGAATAAGTCCCCCTGCCCGCACCCCCACAACCAGCACCCGGGGCTTGTGGGGAAGAGGCCCTTGTTCCCATTGGCATGATGACAAAGTGCTTTTCCAGGGGCAACCCTCCTTTTTAAATGGGGTCCCTCCTAACATTCCTACCAGATCTAAAGGTGGAGGGGGAACCGCACTTCTGGGCAGTACCCAGATCCCCATACATGTCCCCCGGGGCAGTACCCGGATCACCATACATGTCCCCCGGGGCAGTACCCGGATCCCCATACATGTCCCCCAGGGCAGTACCCGGATCCCCATACATGTCCCCCAGGGCAGTACCCGGATCCCCATACACCTTTTATGGCCAATAACTTGCATATAAGCCTTCAAAAAGGGGACAATTGATTTTCCGAGTTTGGGTCCCATTGACTTTCATTGAGTTCGAAGTTTGAGTTAGAACTTTAATTATGTTCTAAAGTTAAAACTCGAACTGAACTCAGGTTCGGACCATCACTACTGCCCACCACCAAAATCACCTACAATGGGTATGTGAGCATCAGAACTGGACCACGGAGCAATGTTCTGCTATGAAACCTTGGGTCCTGCCATTCATGTGGATGTTACTAAGGGGGTTAATCACAGAAGGGGGAGGAGTTTAGAGAAGGCAGTGCAGAGAAGTGAACAATCTAGGCCAAAATAGCTGATCTGGAAGAATTCTCCAATCCAGCTCACTTTCCAGTTCAGCTATGTTGTCCTAGATTGTTCCCTTCTCCGGCCTTCTCCAAACCCTTCACCCTTTTGAAATAAATGAATACATAAAATTACAACTGGCCACTAAGTGCCTGGTAGGAAACATATTATGTTGGCAAAGCAGAGGTATTGCAGACATGCCGGCCTCTGTACCCTCATAGCAACAAGTGTGTATACCAAAGTAACAAAAAAAAGACGGTGTGACTGGGAATCTGCCACCCTGGGGCAAACCAGCTCAGGTGTTGTGGAAATTGTATTATATGGAATTATGTGGACATTTTATTCGAGGGTGTGTGTTTTATAGATTGTCACCTGTCTCCCTGTGTCGGATTCAACCGAGGGACGCTCTAGCAGAGCGTACTTGGGTTAATCGGGACCAGCGGTAAATCCATCAGTATTCAACCTTCTCATGGGGTTAGAGACCTGTTTGCGGTGTGTGTGGGTGTGTGTGCCGGTTTGTGAGTACCAAGCTCAATGCGCTGGGCCCAGTGCCGGCGAACGTCTATACACATTAGCGAAGCGGAGTCTGCATAACGAGAGATACGTATTATATTTCTCTTGCGGCTGCGCTATCCTTTTCTGGATACATATCTGCTATTATAAGAAGACATTGATTCATGCCTTGTTGGTGTACTGGTACCGCTCATTGACAACAGTAATAGCAATGTCTCTTCAGATAGTCTCAAACCTGTAAGAACAAGTAGAATGATCTTAATAGATACTGGTCATTCTGAGCAGTATTGAATAGGGTCCATGCTGGCTAAAATGGCGGATGCGCATACACGTGGCTGTTTTCCGAGAAATGGACACGACTCCGCGTCATATGCTAATGGCGCGACTTGCTACGCACGTGTTTCCTGTATTTAAAACAAGGGTGCGCGCATTTGCGTGCACCAGCGGAAGTGAGTCATGTGTTTCTCAGCGCATCTACGTGGGTGGACTCCCCTTTTCTTTTATTATGTAACTGTACTTTCTGGGCTGATTGGCTGATGCTGTAAATCCATCCCCCTCTGGGCGTTATCCTTGTGTGCCGTATAAATAAATGGAGCTACTGTGCTAGTGAGGACTTCCACACAGAAATTCCAGCTTGAAGCAGCATCGGGTCTGACTCTTCCTGGCACACAGAAGTACTTCATGCGCCTATATCAAAGAGCTTAATACAACGTGCTTTAAAGCGCAGTGGAGTTTGTTGCGCTTTGCGTGCATTGATCCGAAAGTGTACCTTAGAGCACAGCTGAGATTTGTGCACACAGCCCAAGCAAAGTTTCCATAACACAGGAAATGTGTACTAGATTATGTTAGAGTGTAAAGAGCATGGACAAGGTGGGGCTCAAACCATTGATTGTGATTACAGTATAGCTATTTGTGACAGATTGTACTGGCCCCGGGGTGAGGTGCTGGCTACTATGTTAGCAATAGATTGAAACCGGTGGTCAGTTACAAAATGGGTTAACTCACCTAAACAGGGTGTGGACAGAAGGTTTTAAAAGGAGTTGCAGCAACCCAGATAGCAAGAAATTGTGCTTCAAGTTTGAAAATGACTCGCTAAACTCTTGCAGACTTGCCGAGCTTCACAATTTTGTTGCACAATTACAGCAAGTCTGCATTGCAAGTCTCCAGACCAGCGAGCTTGCAGAGCTCTTGCTAAGACCTGCAGGACTCTTGCTGTAGACTTGCCAAGCAAATTTGCTACAAATTCAAAAAGTGCCGCCTAGAACTTGTACTGCGAGTGTTCTGCAAGTCTACAACTTGCCAGGAATGTGTGCAGCAAGTTAACAAAATTACAATTTAACCACGACACAAGTTTGTGGCAAGTTATCCTCGCTGTCTGGGAAACAGGTCATTAGGAAGAAAGAGACTGTGAAACACAGACCTCCCAGGCTGCTGCACTAGAAGTATAGTGAGATCTGAGAAAATGTTATGTTTGTTTGGCAGGTGTTTAAAAAACTTTATCCAGTGAGGGTGAAACTGTTTTCTATGTTTAGTTAGATCTCTGACAGAGACAGGCTTTTTGTTTATGTGTTTTTGTTACTAGCTGGCTTGAGAAGACTCAGTGCTGTTTGTGAAAAAGTTGTCACTAACTGAGTACAATAAACTTCCCTGCTAAGTACTTTTGGACTCCGGCCTCTACAAGTTTATCGGCTTACTGACTGCATTGTGACACAGTGTTACCCATTTACTTTTTTTTTTGCAGCTTCAGAAGGCAGCTAATGCCCTCTCTCCTCTGGAGCCGTACTGTCCTACCACTGTACAATATTTGTGGCTATTGTCTCTGAAATAGCACACTCTAATTCTTATTTTCAGATAAAACCTGCCTTGTATCTTCCTCTAATATTGCAGCCTAATCAAGGTAAAACCAATGTAATAAAATATTTGGGGACATGGCGTTCAGGGACTGCGGTGAATTTTTGTGCATCCTGTTTTGATATATTATTAAACTTTTAGGACAATGCAGTGCGGTGCTGTGAGAAAAAAGCTCAAAAACTATACTTTGAATCTATTTTGCTATTGTCCGGTTTGCAAGAAGTTGAGGCAGGAAGTTGAGGCTTATTTCTCTGCACTACACGTCCTAAACTAGTGTGAAATTGCAGATAGCCAGCAGTAACAATGTAATCATACATCAAAATATTCAACTTTTTGTAAAAGAGTGCAGAGCTGTGCAGACATGACACAAAGTGTGAGTGCCAAACCAATGTCTGTACAATATAAATATACAGTGTGCACAATTATTAGGCAAGTGAGTATTTTTACCAAATCACCATTTTTATGCATATTGTCCTAACTCCAAGCTGTATAAACTTGAAGGCTTATTAGATGTCAGCATATCAGGTGTGATGTGTGTTTGTGTAATGAGGAGGGTGCGGCCTTAGGAGATCAACACCCAATATCAAGGTGTGCATAATAATTAGGCAGCTTTTTTCCTCAGGCAAAAAAATATATTGAACTGATTTTGAAAAGTCAAAAATTGTAAAAAGTCTTTCAGAGGGATGCAGCAATCTTGAAAATGCTCAGATATTGGGGCGCAATCACAGAACCATCAAAAACGTTTTGTTGCAAATAGTCAGCAGGGTCACAAGAAACGTGTTGAGAAAGAAAGACGCAAATGAACTGCCAAATATTTGAGAAGAATGAAGCTTGAAGCTCCCAGGAACCCATTATCCCCCAGTGCCGTCATATTCCAGAACTGCAACCTACCTGGAGGGCCCAGAAGTACAAGGTGTTCAGTGCTCAGAGACATGGCCAAGGTAAGGAAGGCCGACCACCACTTCTGCTGAACAATCTTCTCTCTTCCGGCAGTTATGTTTTCATCTGACAGACTGACCTCCTGGGATATTATACATCCCGGACCTGTGGTGGCCGCAGTCCATTGGTCTATAGCTGTTCCTATCTGTACCTTTAATGTGTGTCTTTGTGTTGATCATGGCCCTTCACCCCCCCCCCCAGCACTGCAGGGGTTAACTGCAAATTTTTGTCTAAGGACTAAAATAAAAAAGTTACTCACCCGAAGTACAACTGCATTCCCTCTGGCCTGTCTCCAACACTGCCGCAATGGTATGTCCCTCGGTGTCCTCACATCCTATATACTGTATAGGACGTTATGACTTGAGGATCCTAAGACTGATGAGCAGAGGGGGAGAGAGGCTGGAGGACAGAATGCCAGTGCCTGATTACTACCAGTGCCAGCCATTTTCTGGCCATTTTTACCATCCTGGCACTTCAGGGTCTCCACCATGTGACAGGAAGTCAGGAAATCAGATGCGTCATTTATGCCCCTTGAAATCCTGAAGGTGCTCTTTGGATCCCTCTATGCAGCTAGGCTGAGAAAACATCTCACCCATGTGGTATCCCCATACTCAGGAGGAGTCACAGAATGTGTTTTAGACCTTGGTGATAAATGAATAGCCGTCGTAGAGTGTCTCTATGAATAAGCCTGTTCCTGGGTGAAACGCGTTAGTGGGTGGAGTGCAGGGACTGTGCGGCATGGCAGCATCTGAATAAAATCTAATTTCATTTATTTTTACCAGAAAATTGTGGCAAAAATTAAAACTTCAATAGACTCACCATGTCCTTTTTTAGATGTCTACTTTCCAAAATGGGGTCACTTTGGGGGTGTTTTTCCTGTTCTGGCATTTTAGGGCCTCAGGAAATGTGACAGGAAGTGAGGTCATCAGGAGCGGTCCATGTCAGATATATATCCCGTAGTCTGTAGACTGGAGAACTGTCACACGGACTTATTTGGGGAGCAGAATACATTTTGGTGTAAATTCCGGAGAATAAAATGTCTTCATTGGTGGGATGAGATTTCGGGATTTGTGGTCGGCTGCTATAGGCCCCCAGAATATGGATCCCACCAATCCCCACGTTGTAGGACCTCCTTACCCCTTAGAGGCTACTGGGAACCCGCAGAGGTCATGTGGGCTGACCTTTCACCTCAGAGCAGAGTTCATGACTAATAATCGCAGAATACATTATGACCAAATTTATAAAGAAGAAATATTTATTTGTTTCATAACAGAAAGTATCAAAATCTGTTTTCTGCCCAAATTTTGGGTCTTTTTCCCCTTTATATAATACAAAACCCGGCAGTGATGAAATGGGAGCAGAAGAAAGCCGTGTCTGTGTCATGATATCATCTTCATTGGGGATCAGAGTCACATGACCGAGTTATTGTCAGTCAAAGTATCACAGCACTGAAACCTGGACAGGAAGGGGGCGCAACATGTCGCTCCACAAGAGGTTAGAGCTGAACGCTTTCTTTGCTGTTTTTGAATTCAGAAGCCGATGGTATCCCTGCAAACTCTGTGTGCTGAGATCAGACCTGAGATTGTATTAGGCACAAGAGCTGACACTTCATTTCATGTCATTATAAAAAGCTGTGTCATCGCCCGGAATGTGGACAAGACGTGAATAGTGGTCTGTCGGTTTCCTGCACCCCGGGGAGGATTCACCCAACCTGAAATACCGGAACCATCAGACCAAAGACCCTGCAGAGTACACAGGACACCTCGGGGGAGGGGGCGATGCCGGAGGAATCCAGATTTATAGAGCAATGAGGACAATACGGTGAGGGGAGATCGGGGAATACAGAAACAGTGGGGGGGGGGGGCAGTTATAAAGCAGCACATGCTCTACAAATATACATTGTTCTCCACTAGAGGACTAGAGGACCACTATTCCAAAAAATCTGGAATAACCTGCTCATGTGACCTGCCAAAGTCATGTGACCAGTCTATCAGCCAAGCAAAGCAGACAAACGCACTCAACAATTTGTCACCAGTCATACAGTAAGGTGCACACGAAATGGGCTTTGAACAGTAAAACAGCAGAAAGGCATCATGGCATAGGATGTGCGGGATCCCTTGTGTGTTTCTGTACCTTTAAGGAGTTGGGGCGTCCTCCTGACAGGCCTGCACCCAATTTGAAATCTTCTGCCCCCATGTGCTCCAAGATGGAGACTCTCATAGTTTAGAGTTAGGACCGCACTATAAGAGGTGCCTTGGCGCGGCAGTGCGGCTTTCACATATTCTGCAGAAGACGTGTATCCAAACCTCTGTCATTGTCCTTAGTGGTGAGACAAGTTGTTTTACATGCTGGTTTTGTGAGTGTGCCATGATGCCTTTCTACTGTTCTACAGTCTATCAGCCAATCACAAAGTTCTCTTTACAGGGACACAGAAGGCTCCATGACTACATTTAAGAAATGGGCTGTAAAATGCTGCTGTCTGTGTGAGCTCTGACTGCATGTGCTATGGGTGTTCTGCCCGTATGTGATCTGACTGTGCGTGTTCTGTGTGCTTTGTATGTTCTCATACTGTGTGTGCTCTGTCTGTGTACTCTACATTGTATGTTCTAAGAGCACGGACTCCGTGTCCAATGTGTGTGTGTCCTCTACCTCTTCCTACCCCGTGTGTGCTCTGAATCTTTTAACTGTGTGTAATCTACAAGTTCTCTGCATGATGTCTGTTGTTGTCTGTATGCGAGTATGCTGTACTACAGCTATGAAGGATCTGCATGGAGTGTGTGTGGTCTCCCTGTGTTCCACTGGAGGTCATACTGATCAGACTCGGGTCGTATTATGGTCGCCTTTCAGATCGAACTCACAAGAACATAGACAGAGAACATGCAGAAAGATCACATAATGTACACACACAGCAGGGAGCACACAGTCAGTGCTCTGTGTGTGTGTACTATGAGCTCTCATTAGATGTGCACAGCCTCGGATGGATGTGATTGGCTGTAAAATGTGGGCGTGGTCTCTCAGAGATGGGAATCCATTGATAATAGTTTCTTTCTACATTCCGCTCTCAGCTTCCTCCGGGTTCTCATACGTCTTCTCATCATCATCCTCGTCTTCTATGGAAACCTTTCTTCCTTCTTCTCTTCTCTTCTGCTGAAAGACATCAACATGGAGGAAATCAATCCCCAGAAATGTGACAATTGGGGCGTCATTCCCCCTGAACCCCTTCAGTCCCCGGGCCGTCCTCTCCCCCCTCCCCCCAAATCCCCCAGCGGTATATCTTCATTCCCCCTGAACCCCTTCAGTCCCTGGCCCATCATCCTTCATCCAGCAGAGCCTCATTCTTCTTTCATGGTTACATTGTGACACGAGGCGGGGAAATGATTTGTGTGACATTCAGAGAAGATGAAGTCGGGGTGACGAGGACACAAATTATCACCACGGAGACTTTACTCATTTCTAATGACATTGGATGTCAGACTGGATGTGGGGGGATGGTATACGGGGCACCACACCCAACGTTACATGATTAGAGAAGATTCCCCCCAAACCTCTGTATACGGAGAAATACATTCTATTGTCAGGAATAAACAATGTATACAATGTATCAGAGGATACAAAGTCTCCCTATTGACTTCTATTGTCTGATTTATTATTGTTCCTCCTCCCCCCATCTCTATATCATTGTCAGGATCCGTCTTCTATCACAGAGTCCGGATCTCTATCGCAACACTCTACGCGTTTCACGGAAACATCCGCTTCACCAGGAGCAAAAACCTTTTGTGATGTCACCAATTTGTATTGTGATAGAGATCCGGACTATGTGATAGAAGACGGATCCTGACAATGATATAGAGATGGTTACATGTACTATAAGTGCTATGGTATATTGATAATGGGGGCCAATGGCGGTACATAAGGGTGACCAATGACTGTACATGGGGGATCAATGACTGTACATGGGGGGCCAATGACTGTACATAGGGGTCAATGACTGTACATGGGGGGACCAAGGACTTGACATAAGGGGACCAATGACTGTACATAGGGGTCAATGACTGTACATAGGGGGACCAATGACTGTACATGGGGGGAGCCAATGACTGTACATGGGGGGAGCCAATGACTGTACATGGGGGGAGCCAATGACTGTACATGGGGGGAGCCAATGACTGTACATGGGGGGAGCCAATGACTGTACATGGGGGGAGCCAATGACTGTACATGGGGGGGCAATGACTGTACATGAGGGGGCAATGACTGTACATAGGGGGACCAATGACTGTACATGGGGGGAGCCAATGACTGTACATGGGGGGAGCCAATGACTGTACATGGGGGGAGCCAATGACTGTACATGGGGGGGGCCAATGACTGTACATGGGGGGCCAATGACTGTACATAGGGGTCAATGACTGTACATGGGGGGACCAAGGACTCAACATAAGGGGACCAATGACTGTACATAAGGGGGCAATGACTGTACATGGGGGGAGCCAATGACTGTACATGGGTGGGCAATGACTGTACATGAGGGGGCAATGACTGTACATAGGGGGACCAATGACTGTACATGGGGGGGCAATGACTGTACATAGGGGGCAATGACTGTACATAGGGGGCAATGACTGTACATAGGGGGCAATGACTGTACATAGGGGGCAATGACTGTACATGGGGGAGTGGTAAGAGGTGTAGAGTAAACATGACACAATGAGAAGATTTCGGGTGTGTTGGATACTTTGTATAAAGTCAGATACTCACCGCAGGATCTCTCATCCCCATCCAGGGAGTCAGCGGGATGACACGGAGACCCACCAGAGCCAGACATTTCACACTCAGCATTGTGATAATGATCCCCAGCGATGGCGGAGACAACACTCTGGACACCAGGAAGAAACACAACACACTTCAATACATACAACAGACGGAGAGAACTCTTTAGTGTCAGATGGCGGGGTGAGAGGTCAGATCCCTGTCTGGGACGTCCCCGTTGGGTGTAGTCACCCTCCCTATTAGTCCTGAGGACCATTGTCTCCGGAAGACCCAACATTTCTTGGTTGTCACAGGAACAGGAAGTGAGGGGGAATCTTCCAACGGGGAAACACTAAGAGGGGAACTCCCTGACTTTGGGAGATTTCCTCTGACTGGCTGCTGTGTCTCTGGAACAGGAAGTGAAGGGAAATTTCCTTAATGAGATAGAGACGGGCCCAAACCCTTCTACACTCCATACAAAGCTCAGATCTATATTTATAATCAGATGTGTAAGATTCATGAAAATGTCTTTCTATCCGGTGTCCATATTGCCGGCGTTATTACCGCTCAGCCAATCTACACTTCTATTAATATCCTGCATGGTATATGGCTGCTTAGCCCTGAAGACCAAGACTACATTTTCTGAGCCTGAAATTATTTCTTCCTGTAGTACATGTTTATCTCTGAGCAGGCAAAGCCCGTCCTCAGCCAATCCCAGTGCCTGAAATACGACACTGTCAGAGCTGCCGACTTACTTTTCTGACCGTCATTCCTGCTCTCTACCTTCTTTTCAAACGCTTCGAACTGAACTATTACTTGGTGTGATCAGATATTTGGTGTTCTGACAATAGTTCATCTGGCCCAATGTGCGGAACCTTCCAGAACCAGCAATTCCCCCCGAGGGGAGATTCTCATACTCACAGTATGAAGGAGCCGCCTGTCCCGTCTGTGGTCCCTCCTGTGGAATAGACGGAACATTTCATCATCCATCAGATACATTGTGACCGGGAAGTGTGGACATCCTGACAAGGATCTTCTCTGATTGGCTACATTTCCCTCTGTAATGATATAGGGGGGAGGGGGGTGCGATGTGTCCTGTATAGAGCAGCCGGTTCTGAAACTCTCCTAGTGGAGGTGATGATGATGAAAACATCGGACTCACCCACCAGACGATGCATGACCATCCATGAGGACAGGAGGAAGAGACCCCCCTCTTGCACCTCCGCTTTGCTCACTATGGACCAGCACTCCCCTTCTTCCAGGAAGAGGTCTTCAGGGACGGGGGTCACACCACAGCAGATACGTCACTGCCCTGGACCTGTATAGCAATCTGTGGCTAACCCAACACGCTGAACCACGCCAGTTTTATGATACAATATGGGGGAGTTATTCATGTTTGGGTCTTTTTATGGTATTACTGGTTCTGGTGGGTGTAGAGTACGGGGGTTTGGACTCAGGACAACAGCCGAGACCATTACTATCACTTTCGGAGTCAGATAACCCAGTTATGAGGTTCTGAAGATTCCGACCAAAATCCTCCCTAATGTGCAGCAGCCGCCCCTTCCATCCAATTGGAATTGGTCTGAGTGGATGGCAACTTACATGATCTCTAAGGTATGACAATGGAGATCTAATACCACATTTTAGTTCATACCTGAGGGGCCCCATCTATGTGGAGGGGGGAGGGGGGAATTTGACCACATTCGCTATTCACTCCTATAAGCAGAAGTCATTTTGTATGTTTATAATTTTTATTTTAGTATTGTCTCCTTTTATATGTCTGACTTCCTGACTACTGTTAGTGTCACCCTTCTCTACGCTCTGTCCTCCTGGGGATCAAATAAAATTACTATTCAGGTCTCCGATTGTTCTAAAGAACTCATGAATCTGAAGAGACTGTTGTGTGACTGCTGTGTGACTGTCGTGTGACTGTTGTGTGACTGCTGTGTGTGTCGGTGTGTTGTATCACCATTGTATCACACAGGAGGCTGCGGCCAGCTTGAGGTCTATGTCAGTGTAGGTTCCACTGAGGACTTCTTTTTAAAGCTGCAGGTTTGGGGGCTGTCATCCTGATCCTGGTCTGATGATCTGGGGGCTCACTTACCTGAGACATACAGGCAGGATGGTGATACTTCCAGGCTTAATTTTCTGCATGCTTGTTCCAGGTCAGCGGCCCACTAGTTAGAGAAGCCAGGATGGTCCTGGAGCCCACATCTAAGTCAGCAAAAGCAAATCTATGTTTGTATCCTCATGGCTCAACACATTCTTCTCTAAACCCCTTTGTGATCAGTTGGAACGCCAGTTGTGAGTCCGGTCATCTCACCCAACATCAGTACCTGACCTCACAAATGGCCCAAATTCCCATAGAGACACTCCAACATCTTCTGGAAGCTTTCAGGATGTTATAACCACAAATGAGGTGAGAACTCCATATGAATGCCCATGGGTATGGAATGGGATGTCCAACCCTTGTGATGGATTAGTGTTCACAAACTTTTGACCATACAGTCTATATATCCCATTCCTTGTACCTATCAGTGTCCAGTGGTCCAGTGTGTGTGTGTGTGTGTGTGTGTGTGTGTGTGTGTGTGGGGGGGGTATTATGGTGATTTATTCTATATAAGATTCCTAGGTAATTCCAACAGGTGCAGAGTAAAGAGATTTTCATATTCATGTCCATAACAATCTGTACTGTGGAGGAGCTCAAACATCTAACACACATATCTCCAGCAGAATACGGGATCCATGGCATACATAGAGGAGTGCTAGAATATTCTGTATACAATCTGTGAACCAACGTACCTCCAGTGAAGCCAGCAAAAGCACAGGATGACTTCTCCACCTGCCGGAGAAGAGGAAGCAGAATAATTTTAGGTTATTTCACTCATTAGGATTAAGGTAAGACCATTGTCAACAATTACCGAAGTGTTTATAATTCAGCAGCAGCCAATGATGCTCCTTCCATCTTCCTCTTGTGTTTTGAAGGGGAGAATACAATAATCACCATAAAACACATTCTCCTTCCTTCCATTTCCCCTTCATATTGGGCAGTTGAATACAGTAATTGCCCACAAGGGTCAGAATAGGCTGTGAAATGTGGTGGGGACAGAGTTAGGAGATTAAGGGGACAGTTTCTGGCTTGTCCTCTCTGTGTTATATAGAAGGTTGGTTTCCACCCATACATAATATAATCTCTAACCCCAATATGAAACATGGACCCCGACTCAGGAAGTGTTTTAAGCTTCTGAACTGCTGCAAATATAAAGAAGAGGTGACACGACACATGTGAAAGCCGTACAATAGCTCCAGGTTCACTCACCATACAGAAGTGTCGTACAACACAAGAAAATCTTATGAATTTTTATGACATTGTGCAACCGTTCTCAGAAACTTTACAAGTCTCCTTGTAGGGTGACCACCAGACCATTTAGAAACTACACACCGTAAGACACTTTACATTTACGTATTTCAGCTATGACTTTAGAATCCACGACAAGTCATATTTGTTATCTAAATGACATGGATTCCTACTTGTGCCCAGAGTCCGTAATTCTCATTTCCATCACAAACTCCAGAAAACAGATCCGGTCAGACCTCATTCATGGCACTCACACACATGGAAGACATCAGTGTAGACATACGTGTTTCCAGTGGCTGGTGACCCGAATGTAGACGGTGTAGGTATGGTTGGCAATAAGAGGAGCATTGTGGAAGCCATTATAATGTTGGTCATCCCCCAGGTTGAAGGTCCTGGGTCCGGTGACATTCTCTGAAGGAAGAACAGCCGCAGTATATGGACTCAGAGCCGAGCTGGAGTTGTACGGGGTGTTTTTATATTGCAGACACTCCATTGTCACATTGCCTTCCTGACCACCAGAGACAATTATTTCATAAGATCTGGAAGCAGAAAATACAGATATCATCTCAGCTTTCCAATATAATATAATGCATGTGATCATCTCTGATGTCCTTCATGTCATAATACATCATATTTCTGGAAATGTCTTTTCCTTCCTGGAAAGTGGTCTCGTTCTCCGTCCTCGATGAGCTCTCTTAGAATGAAGCCATTAGTACTCTGGTTTTTGCTGACAATAGCCAAAGACAAGAATAGTAGAGCAATATGAAGGACACAAAATATCCAACATCTCTACTGCTTCCACCATATACAGATCCAATACCTAAAATAAGGGTGACTCCCAGGGGTTCTAACATTATTCAACCACAGCAGCATTTACTGAAGAAAGGACACCCAGGACCTCCAGTAGAAGGCTTGATCCCTGGGCACTGATTTAGAGGTATGTTCTGTAAGCCTAATTTACATATAGCTGCCTAAAAAGCATCATGTTCCGCCCTTTGGTCCAGTGTTTCTTGACCTTTTTTCAGCCTCTTTAAGTTCTACAGAACTAAAATGTAAAAATATAAAAATAAATTGACATGTGGTCCCACCCACAAACCATAGCAGACCCTTACCCAGATAGGGCTGTGGTATAGGTTTTAAAGGGACCCCCCAAACAAAAGAACAATGAATGATGTAATGTTTCCCTCTTCATATCATATTCCCACCTACATTCTCATCAGAGACCCTGCTTCACATTTT
>NW_017307327.1:259351-300602 GCF_000935625.1 Nanorana parkeri
ACATCTGTACCCCCTTCCCTTTAGGAGCCACATCTTGACATCAGGAGCCCCCTTGACATCTTAAGTCCAACATTCACATCAAAGACCTCACTCCACCTTCGCATCAGAGTCCCTCCTTCAAATTACAGTTGCACCATCAGATCCGATTTTCAGGTACTTATATTGCTTAATGATGATATTAATGAATACAATAATTTGTGACTTTTTATCTGCCTGAAGCTCAGCTACATATATGACATATATAAATGTCATCTTTCTATTAAAATAAATAAAAATATGAAAACCTGCATTATATCCAGGAGTAATGTATATGATCATGTCTCTTCCAACAATCCTGTGCGTTGGCCATGCAGGGGAGGACATCAGGTTCACATTAATGTCGGGGCCTTTAGTTACACACACTCACCTTTCCTTTGCTCTCGTTCTATTTGGCTGTTGGGAATGAAGAAATATTCTGAGTCTTTATGAGTATGGGGGAGCATGTGACTCACCCCCTTTCCTCCCACATGACAGTACTGCTGGTTGGTGATTGGCTGCTCATGCACTCATTATTGTGGCATGAGGATGGCAAGGAGTCCTAGCTGTAGCTAGCATCAAATAAAGCAAAAATGGTGGCCCCCCAAGTCTCTATTTAATTAAAACTCTGCTTACCGGTTTGAATGTTTAGTGTCTCCAACAAGAAAGGCCTTGGTGCAGGCAAGCGGGTCTCCTTCCTAGGAATACTTTGTCTCAGCTATCCATGTTGAATTTAAAGGGAGACATCTTTAGAAATGGTGAGCACCGATTGGTCAGTATGGTTGCATCATGACCATGCTGACCAAAGTCAAGCACTTCTTAACAGAAGTGCTTTAGATTTGTCACACCGGTCGTGTAACCATGCCGACCAATCAGCGTTCACCATTTGCAGACATTATGCCCAGAGCTGTCCCTACCTTATTTACCAGCTGAGGTGGCTAGGAAAAGGGAGGAGCGTGGGGGGCATGGGCAGAGCTGTCTGCCAGATGGTGGACAGGAGGTGGCTGGTAGTAAAGCTGTCGGCCTGGTGGGTGGTGGTGGGCCGCCAAGCTGGCAGCAGGTGAAAAGTTTTGGTTGGGTGACAGGCTAGCAGTCATTGGGTGGGTCTCAGGTTCCAGGAACCTCTGGTTTCACCAGGACATTGCAGCCTCAAAGCAGAAGGTTCAAATGTGTTTTTGTTTCAGTTACGACACTAGCATAGGACAGTTCAGGCCCCCATGGACTCCAGGCACACAGACTGCATAGCAGGACATAACTTTCATGGCCAAGGATCCAACCCTGCAGCCTATCACACCAGGTGCTCAAGATGGGGGGAAAGGCAAACTTTGCTTCTCCCTAAAGAAAGAACTGAAGCAAGGAGCATTCTTAAACACTTTTCTTTACTCTAAAGGAGAGCAGAGACAAAGAAAGATTCTTCCTCTCCCCAAAGGAAGAATATTTTTAAACTGTATTTAGAAGTCTGTCCTTATGTTGCCCTCTATCAGCACCAAGTAGTGATAACAATTATCACTGTAAGACATAAAGGAACATGCTAGGGACATGGAGTTAATGAAGCATCTCTATGGGATTTGTCACTACCTACACCAAACCCCCTCCTTTCCTTCCTGTATTGTCCTTGTGGATAATGAAGTAGTACAATATGGATTAAAGTAGTATAATAAACATATACAGGATTATTCACAAAGGGTGAAGGGTTTGGAGAAGGCAGGATAAGTGAACAGTCTAGGACAACATAGCTGAACTGGAAAGTGAGCTGAACAGGAGAATTTTTCCAAATCAGCTATTTTGATTGTTCACTTCTCCTGCCTTCTCCAAACTCTTCACCCTTTTGTGTATAACCCTGATAGAATTGTGTCTGCTCTCTCCGGTGGTTTCACTTTTTCTTTCAGGTCACAGACGGCTCCTCCCCCCTTCAGGACACAGAAACAGCTATAACCAGAAGACTCCACACTGCTATGATCCAATGGACAACTGAAGTTTCCCTTCCTTTAAAAGAACTTTCAACTGGTTGAACTCGATGGACTTGTGTCTTTTTTCAACCTGACTAACTATGTAACTATGTAACAGCTGGGGTCCTGCTGACACTGCTGTTACCAATTTCAGCAGCTCTTGGAATGGTGGATTCCGTTCCCCATAACTAGATAATAGACTCCGGATTTGTAACGATTGTCTTTGGATTCTCAGTAGTTGGTCTGGAAAACACAGTTGTTGTCTTGGGTCTCACGATGGCAGGTCAGGGACAAACAGCAGCCTCCATGCAATTAGATCTAGCTGACTAGTCTACACTTATCATGTTGTGTGTATTAGGGCAATAGGTAACATATTCATTAAACCAAAGAAAAACAATAACCTCTTTGTTGGAATCTACGAACCATATCTCAATATTATATACAGTGAAATATGAAGGCCAATGCTTGTATTATATAAAAAACATGTTTTATCCAACGCAAGACCTCTAAGGTTAAAAACCATGGTAATTTCACAAAATACAAACGCATAACTTGAATCCCCCGTCCCCCTCTTTTCCCTATAAACGTTTTCCACACCGGATATCTACACTGTCATGATGACTCATGTACTATAATATAACCAATCTTCTGTCCACTGAAATCTCTGTCTCGTATATTCATCTTGGCTCAATGATTACAGATCATAAATCCAACACGTTGGTAGAATTGTACGCCGGCTTTGTTGTTGGTGATTGTTGCATTAAATGGTCATGTATTTTGTGAGAAGCTTGCAGTCAATGCAATCTATAAAAGAAATTCTGCATATTGATTAGAAAATGTCCACATTGCCTACACAAGCTCCGGGCCTTGATGGTGGCCAATAGCCATCTGCAACTTCCACAAGTAATCCCCATCAGCTCACACCTAAAGACTGTTTAGAGTACTAGGTTCCCACAGGGCTCCAATCTCAGCCCTGTATCAGTGAGAAGATTTATCTTCAGCACAGCAGCTCTAAAGACAGAATCAAAAAACACAGCTGAAAACTTCCAAGCCATTGAACAACTGGTTTAAAAAAAAGTGGTATTAGTAGGAAACCTTGCTCCTCACAGTACAGCAGCGTCTCATGCTAGGGTAGTCACAGCTGTGTCACATGAGCTCTGGGACTTTTCCCTTCTTCACCAAAGGTTAATTTGAATTTGTACTGCTCTAGGATCATGAGGCCAAAGTCCTCTATAGTTGCACATAACTGTAACACAAAGCCTACACCTTAATTGCAGCATGGGAATCAATGCAACACAAATCTTTACACAAATAAATTCTTCCCTGGTTGCATTTTATTTAGACACAATGGGAACTATATACAAAGTCCTATAACTGTCATCTCAGCAGTGCCTCCAAATGTAGTGCTGTCCTGTGTGATGACAATAATTCTAGTACTATCACACACTGTTAAATTTAAACTGATGAGCTGTAAAGCGCCACCTATGGGCAATTTTTAATTTGTAGTTTTTTTTACCATTTCACGGGTGCGCACAATTTTAAGACTTGACATCTTTGGAATCTATGTACCTGACACAACTCCATGTTTTATATTTTACTAAAAAATGTGTATTATTTTGTGTTTGTGTGCACTAAAGTTCATTTTGGTGCATTTTTTCTTAAAAATATTAATTTAATAAACATTTGAGCAAATATCCTGCAACATAATACATTGCAACTATCATTTTCTTTTTTATTCTACATGGCCTCCGCTTCCATAATTATCCTAATATTGTTTGGGGGGTTTGAACAGTTTACAGCAAAACAATTCAAATTTTTACTTGTGTGTGCAGAAAATGTAAACACAATTGTAATCAATTTCTCACCTGATTGGCCCATTCAGATCGAGAACAGGGTGGAGCTGTACAGTGACATCACTTAACGTCTTCTCCATGTGATGGGGAGGATCTGGAAAGTAAAATTCAGGAATCTGCTCAGGAAACAGAACATGTCTGCAATGTGCCAGTAAAGGATTCCTATACCTGGGAACTTTCCGGAGATGACCCGGCAATGCCAGAATTTCAAACCGTTTTCCAGATAATTACTGGAACTAGACAATTCTCCAGGATGGCCCGCAATGTTTATAAACAATATTCTCATGAGCCAGGGAAGGTGAAACTAAGCAAATTAAACATCAGCTTTAATAGTAGGAAAGTCCATATCCAATACCCCTTCCCCATGTCTAGTAGTGTATATACATTATATGATGCTCTGCAATCACCATCTGCTCAGCGTTTTCGCCAAATACATGGTCTATGGTCAGACTGACCCATAAAGAAATGGTCTCATCAATAAATGTGACTGTCCCTTAAAATGATACCCTATAGCTGATCACCACGTCTCTGCAGCAGCTTGGTGTCAGAGGTCAACCTTCCATTGTGATACAAGATCGGACATCCTGCTGCTTCCATCATAGAAATATTCATTCCAACGTCCATTCCTCCCAGAGTACTCACCTCCGATATCAGTCTCTATCTTCCGGGTGGTAACCTCGCCGGCTCTGGCTGATGTGAATCCTCGTAGGGTGATGGTGTAATTGGTCCCATACTGGAGGGGGATGTTATATTCTGTCACATCTGATGGAAGCCGGAGAGATTCATCTACAGCAAAAGACACATTGTAATCCCTCCAGGCCGAGATATTCATCTACGAGGAACAATTCATGGGTTACCTCTAATATGACTCGTTTTATGTCCATGTACACTATATTGCCAAAAGTATTGGGACGCCTTTACACGCACATGAACTTTAATGGCATCCCAGTCTTAGTCCGTAGGGTTCAATATTGGGTTGGCTCCGCTATGACTGTTCGAGGCACTGCACTAGCTGTCTAATTTTAGACACTCTCCTGCCTGAAGTCTCAGAGGAATCTGTCCAGAGTGAAGGGGCAGAGTCACTGCTCTGACTATTCACTTGAATGCACAATTTCAGTTTGAGCTACTGAGCTCTCTAATGACCAGGATTTTATAACAGGAGGTGAAGAGGAACTGAAAACATATTAAAAAGGAGCCAATAGCTCCACCTGCTGGCTGTAGTTGAGAACATAAAATATTAATATCTAATATTTCAAATTTGAATTGACTAAAAGAAAAATATGTTTAAAATTGTATGTTTTTAGTCCTGATCTGAATAAATAAAGGAAAATATGCAGAAAACCACTAAAGATCTTAATGCATCTGTTCAGGTGAACTCTGAGACACTGACAGAAACCATTCAGCAGTATGAATAGCACCGTCAGTCAGTTACAAGGCTACAACTGCTCAGAGCTGCTCGGCTGTCAGTGGCACAACGATGGCCAACCTCAGAATTTTAGACATGAGATATAGATTGGAATGGAACCAACCAAATAAGTCCTATAAATCTTTCCTCAGACTACCACCCCCAATATGAACATTCCAAGAAACTACTGTAGACACAAATGGGGCTTTATATGTAGCACTGAGGAGAAGGACCTGATCAGTCTGTATACAGAACCATCTGCGAGCAGACGCATCCACCTTAAGACCAACGTTGTATACAAGTTTTCATTCTGAGCTTGATAATACATATATATAACCTATCATTACAGATGGAGAGACATTGTCCACCACTGACTGTTTCATGATGTTCCACTTCCTCAGGCCTGGACTAGATCATACTCGTGTCCTAGAATCAATTTCCATTTCTCTCCCAGCTTACACATATAACACTATGAGGTCGGATCCTCATGACTGTCAATGCTTCAGCTCTGATGGCATGAACCCCAGTATATAGAAAATGCTCAAACTCTCTGGTAAGTACTAAGCCACCAAACTATGGGGGGAGCCCAAAAGGATTATACAAAGAAGAGTTCTTCTGGTAGATCTGGATTGCTATCTGAGGTCTCTGGTAATAAGATATTAATCAAAATATTCCCATCAATCAATTCTCTGCATGCAACATTACTCAAAAAACACAAGTCCTGGGAGCATGGACCCAAGTGCCAGAGGAACCAACCACCTTACAATTTTATTATTTATCTTGACATCCCAAGGCCAGGCTGCTCCTGGTCACAGCAGTGGGATTTATGGGGCTGTGAGTACTTACCTGTTACCTCCCACAGGGTCTCGCACCGTCGGGTGGTCTCCTTGTGCAGCCGGAGACTGGGTGCGCTGCTCCCTGCAGCGCCGAGCCTGACGGCTGCTGTGTGTGGTGTCCGCTTGTTCCTTCGTCCAGAGCTGTACAGGAAGAGACACGCACGAGCACTGGACCGCCTCTTAAAGGGACAGGGCATGCCCCTCCAAGGAAGTGGTCCGCCTCTGGAAATGACATCATCTCATTGCCAACAGGTATATAAGCAGGAAGGGTGAGTCATTCTGTGCTTGTTAAGCTTGTTTTTCGAGTGCCTGGCGTTATACCTGTTACTGGCTACCACTAAGTAGGAGATTGTGCGCTATCCTAGTCTACTTGAGCAGATGTACCAACCGTACTGGCAAGTCCCCCGCGTCTGGGCTCCTACCATCACCAACCTGATCAGGGAAGGCTGTACATTATTGAGGCTCCTCAGCAATGCTGTACAAACAGCTGAGTGGTGGGACTTTTCATCAACGGGAAGTCTGCTGACCAGGAACAAAGGTCATGTGGAAAACCTTCTGCTTTCTGTCGGACATTGACAAGGCTCTGTCCCAGCTTTGTTACAGTTGCTGTTTTATGTCATTTGATTGGACTATATGACCCATTTTCACCCCATCAGAAGAATATCTATTGGTTGACTGGAGAGTGTTGGCAGTCCACAATGCTGGTCTATCAGCAGAGTAGTGGGATATACAAATGTTTATGGTCTCATTGTGCTGGTTACACCCCGATATACAGATGGAGGTTCTTTATTTATAAAATGTTGCTATGTTGTGGAATTCAGGAAGAATTTTATTATTGTTGCTTTCTGGAATTTATGAAAATGCATAAAGTGCGTCTAAACCCAAAGCCCAAAAATTCATATATTGCAGGTTACTGGTCCTTATACACTGAGTGGCCGGATTATTATATACACTGAGTGGCCAGTCTATTATGACCACCTGAAGTTTTTAGGCAAATTAGCTATAATTAGCTATAGTTTTGCGCTGAAGTTGCTAGAGGGCCAGACCATTATAAATAGGGAAGCGGGTTGGTTACCACGACAGTAGAAGTGATTTGTTTCTGAAGATACGGGGAAACAACGCGATGTAACAGCCTTTGAACGCGGGATGATTGTTGGCGCTCGGAGCCATGGAGCGAGTATCAGCAAAACAGCAGAATTCGTTAAATGTTCAAGAGGGTCTCATTGTTAAAGTGTTTAAAGACCGGACTGTCAGCCGAAAATCTGGGTCTGAACGTGCGAATTGTGGCCGTCAGCGACTAGTCAATGTTACGGCAGAACGGGGGAGGGGCAAGACTGGTACAAGACAACAGAAGGGTACCAGTGCCGTGTCAGATTCCTCGCATCACCTTTCATCATCTCGTGGAGTCACGAGGCGGCCCAACGAAGTCATCTCGTGGCCCAACAAAGTACTGATGGGGTGGTCATATTGCTCCTCCATTGAGTGGACAGCGCCATTGTCACCCCGTGGGAAGGGGGTGTTAGATGGACTTGATTAACAAATGAAATCCAAATTCCAGCTATCACTTTTTAAGCAATTACAGCAACAGGTTTTTTCCCCTTTTGGGATAAAGGTTTTACATGAATAACTAAAAGATAATCATTGTAAGCCCCCCTGTCAGTGTTAAATGGTTTGTCCCAACCCTCTATCGATACTTTTGCTGGACAGTTTGGCCTGTTAAGGGGAGTTGAAAATAACAGACTTACCGGCTGGATCATCATGTGAAAATAAAGAAAAAGGCTAAAAAAGAATACTAATGCAGCCGCCACATCTAAGGATTGGTAGGCTGCTATAGATTACATTTTTGTGTGTTTGGGTTTAGGCAAACTTAAATAAAGGTTACACTGTAATATACATCCAGAAAAAAAGCCTGTTGTTTACAGAGCTCAGTAGTTCAAGCTGAAATCGACACACAAGTGAATGAGTCAGAGCAATGACTCCTCCCCCTCCATCCAAACAGCTTCAAGTTTCACCAGAGATAGAGTGTCTGTAAGGAGACAACAAGTACTGTGCTCTCAGCTTAGATACCCCACAATGCTTTATCTATTTGTAAATTATTTTATTTTGCCAAAAACACATTTGTTTAAAAAAAAGTAATTATCTTTAAATAAGACACTTGCAGGGTTATTCACAGAAGGGGAGGAGTTTGGAGAAGACAGTGCAGAGAAGTGAACAATCTAATTCTCTAATTCAGCTCATTTTCCAGTTCTGCGATGTTGTCCTAGATTGTTCCCTTCTCCGGCCACCTCCAGACTCCTCCCCCTTTAGTTAATAACTCTATAAGTCTTCAACTTGTGAACTGTCAATAGAAACCGAGACTGAATATACAAAATGTAGGATTATCTTACCTGGAATCCGGTGATTTTCCCCCAAAAGTCAAACAGACTCCATTTTATTGTCTTATCTTTCATTGATGGGACTTTCTCTATTTCAGGTTTCCCCGGCACTGGATACAAAATAAATATAATGTTACAGATTGTCCGTACAGACTGAGGTCAGAGCGTCCAACTGCCCGACACTCAGATACAGAACTAATATACGGAGATATTAAACTGAGAGAGCCGCACATCTGCTTTTGTTTTTACTTCTTATCCAAAAAAAGCTTTATTGCTATTAACGAACTGCTATCCGGCTATGTGATAGCAAAAAAGTTAAAAGTAAAAAAAATGTAAAGTCACATAAAAACAATGTAAAAAAAAACACAAAAAACTTTAAAATGTCCACCACCACCACACACACAAACATGTGTCGGGTGACAGGCTGAGGTCAGGACTAGCGGCAGGCATAGAGTATTCCAGGCACAGGCTGAAGTCAGTACTAGGGGCAGGCATAGAATATTCTAGGGACAGGCTGAGGTCAGTATTAGCAGCAGTCATAGAGTATTCCAGGGACAGGCTGAAGTCAGTACCAGGGGCAGGCATAGAATATTCTAGGGACAGGCTGAGGTCAGTACTAGCGGCAGTCATACAGTATTCCAGGGACAGGCTGAGGTCAGTACTAGCTGCAGTCATAGAGTATTCCAGGGACAGGATGAGGTCAGTACTAGCGGCAGTCATAGAGTATTCCAGGGACAGGCTGAGGTCAGTAATAGCTGCAGTCATAGAGTATTCCAGGGACAGGATGAGGTCAGTACTAGCGGCAGTCATAGAGTATTCCAGGGACAGGCTGAGGTCAGTACTAGCGGCAGTCATGGAGTATTCCAGGGACAAGTTGAGGTCAGTACTAGCGGCAGTCATAGAGTATTCCAGGGGCCGGCTGAGGTCTGTACTAGCGGCAGTCATAGAGTATTCCAGGGACAGGCTGAGGTCAGTACTAGCAGCAGGCATAGAATATTCTAGGGAGAGGGTACAAGATATTATGACAGGAACTAAATACAAGACAAGATATACAGAGACTGAATACAGGCTTATGAAACAGATCTATCACAGGCCCAGGGTTTGTAATACTTAAATAAAGGGCCACCAACCAATCCCAAGGCTGAGGGTGTGTGGCCGGGCTCATTAGCCCACAGCTGACAATGAAGGAAAGGGGCAGTGACAGCAACCAGCCACCAGGAGGAGCTGGGAGGCTGCAACAGGCATAGGACCATCAATTAATAGGACATGAATTGGTAGAGTTTTATTGAACAATACTCGGGGTATTTGGGATGATAATCACTTTGCACATTATGTTGAGAAATTGGTGTCTGTGACTTTATCCAGTAGACCGCCGTCATGTACACCGGCCCAGAATCTAATGGTCTATGTAATGAATATCTTTCTATAACCCATCGGTATCTCGGAGCCCCAATAGGGCTCATGTATGAAGATTCTTTATTTTCCCACAACCACCAATCAGAACCAGACTGTCATTTTCCAGGTGACTCTGATTGGTGGGTGAGGACAGGACGGCATTTCTTATACCAATGTTGGATAGTTTGTATATAGAGTATAATGAAGGTCTGAATGTGATTGTTGGTTGAGAAGAAACACAGACCAGTTCTTAAAGGAAACCCGTCATTATATAAAGTGGAGGCTGCCACCCCTGACCTCTCCTTCTGAAATACCAGTTACCTGGCTGTCAGGCTGGCTTCAAGTGACCCGGATTGATCATGTAACCAATGTCAGAACATCTTATCTGCGTGTCTGTGTCTGGTCAGTCATTTCAGAAAATAAATGAACATTTCTAGAAGGAAGTGGCAGCCTCCGTCATTCCCTCCATACAAATAATAAATGGCGGGCTGAGTGTTATGTCCGGTGATTGCTGATATCAGAACAGACAATTCTCTCACCTGTCCATATTAATTCACTCTTCAGAGAGTATTGTCTCCAGTATGTGTGTATTTTATACAGAGAGTTCGGCTGTAGATCGGTGAATGTCGCACTTCTACCAGATGAAGTTTCACATGATCCAGAATAATACCGCATGGGACAGCATCGCACAGTAAATTTCCAGGTATCGGGACATTCAGGATTGCAGGAGATCCGGACGCTGATACTGGTTGAGGTGATTCTCCGATCCGTCATTGTGACTTCTGACAAAGACAAGACAGAGACATGAATCTCTCAGGAGCTGATTTATAATAGAGAGAAGACGTCCCTCTCCACTCCCCATAATATCCGGCAGTACTGCGCTCTATACCGAGCTCCGCATTGTGAAGCCCATTCATAAAACTGAACCAGCTGTAGTTCACAAAGTTCTCCGTGCTTCACACATAAGAGCCCTCTATGAATGGAGGAGAGCCCCCCAATGTCACATGACCGGGCTCTCCACCTGTCCATTCAGTGTCTGTATATGTGCAATGTGTAGTCAGTGCTGGGAAGTACGAGGACGTACAGGGAGATCGCCTGCTGTCCTCATCCATTGGAACCTAACAGCCAGGGGCGTAACTAGAAATCACAGGGCCCCATAGCAAAATTATCTATGCCCCCCCCCCCAAAAAAAATGCCACTGATCAACACATTGCTACACTCATGAGGCCCAGTGCCTGAGCTACAACATCTATTATTATATGTGATATGATTACATGAGGTTAGAAAACATTCACTATCCTTGGACTCATTGATCGTACATCCAGGGAGAGTGATTGATTCCTAACCACATGTAATAATATCACATACCATTACATGCGGTGTGCATGTACACACACCACCCCCAGCACACACAGAGAAATACACCCCCCCCCCAAACACACACACACACAGTATAATAAACCCCTAGTTTCTCTGCAGATAAAATAAAGAACCTCATCACCTGCACGATTCCTGGTGATCCAGTGGTGATTAGTAATGTCTGACGCAGACCTTACTAATCCTTCCTTTCAGCCAGAGCTCAGAGCTGCCCCCCTCTACCCCGGAGCCCATAGTGGCCACGTGGGCTGCAGTGGCGGCAGTTGCGACACTGAGCCAGACAACCAGATGGATGACAGCAGAAGCGAAATCTTTCCAGGGCTCGCTCCTGGAAGCAAATGTTTATCTGGACGTTCAGAACGGCTAAGTTATGTCGGGTAGAAGGGATAGACTTCTGAGCAAGTTCATCCTTAACATGCTCTGATAGGCCTTGCCTTGCCAGAAGGTAGGAGTCTCGGTGTTCCACAAACCTTCAGAGGCCAGGGAACGGAACTTTACTGAATATTGGTCTACAGTTATTACTTCCTGACATAGGTGGAGGAGCGCCCCAGGTTCCCTATTCTGCAACGCACCATTCCATAAGCCACACTGTGTACATCCCCCATTCTGCACCCTCGCTTTCCATATGCCATGGTGTATATTCTCTGTTCCGCCAGCCTTCATCCCGTACATCAGATGTAAGTTCCCTATTCTGCACCAGCTCAATCTTAGCTTTGTAGTACATTGTATATTCCTCCCGGCTTAATTCTGTACGCTGTGCTGTAAATTCACCTTTCTGCCCTGTTTCCCTCTGTGTGCCTTGCTATACATTCCCTATTTCACATGGTCACATTCTGTGTGTTGTGTTGTACACTGATCTGTACTTACCTCATTATCACCACTGCGTCCTTTACAGTCCTCCATCACCTGCTATGGAAATCAGGGCCTTGTATAATGGTGGTATTTTCCAGTTGGGGAGCCCATTAACATTTTTGCTATGGGGCCCTGTGATTCCAAGCTAAGCCCCTGTATGTAAATACTAGTAGAAGAAATGAAGGTTTGGTGTGTTCTGATTTACTCAACAATGACTATTTACCTGCTTTGCTTACCACAATAGTTTTCACATGACCTTCTTAGAACACATGGGGCTTCAAAATGATTTTCACACTACACTCTTAGAACACACAGGGCCTTCATTTGTCAGCTTAATTTTATTTTATTTTTTAATAAAATACCCTGAATATATTTTTAATAATAAAAAAAATGGTCAAAAAAGAAAAAAAAATGCCACAAGATCACCTACAAAAAAAGAAGAGCCCTGTAAAATGAGAAACTATAGTTACATTGTCTTAAAACTCCGCCTCTTCAATGCTCCCTGGACGCTGCAAGTATTCAACTCTTCTGGGTGGGTCGGTTATCTGCTTCCTCCACAGCATGTAGTGGTTCCTCTTGTGATGCAAAGGGTTTTTTTTCCCCTCTAACCAATCTAATTATTTTTCACTGACATGGTGGCCTCCACCGCTTCAATGCTCCCTGCCCACTAAGTATTCAACCTTTCTCCTTATGTTTAGGACACGGCAACTGTCCAGAACTGAAGCTTAAAAGCCTGCAGTTTTGAACTTGAGGTCAGGTCATTACAAATTGCTGCCATTTCTGGGGACTCGTGCTAATTACTCTACTTTCTCCCCTTTACTTTTACCTTGTAACTCTTCTCTTCTTAAAAGACTTTCTAAGTGAGTAGCGGTTGTTGCTTTCCTTATCAGTTGGTGGAGGATGCGGGCATGTCATGGACCTCAGTTGTTTTCAAACCATTTAAACCAGGATTGCGACTGACATTGAGTGGCTGAATGGAAGATATTGCTGTCCAGTCTCTACTTTCTTCCTGGTAATGGTGCTTGTAAAGGGAATATATGCTAAAAGCAACACCGTGATCTCTCTTACAGTGAAACGAGTGTACACTGTATACTGCACTGAGGATATAAAGGACTGGCTTTCTTCTAAAGTGCTACTGTAAACTTTTGGTTGAATTATTTTTAACGCTTAAATTAAACTATGGTGCATTAAAACATCTTATTATGGACGTCCTTATGGCCTCATTCACACGAGAAAAGGCCGCCACATACAGCTCCGTGCTGCATGAGCGTTTTTTTCAGCCATGAAAAAAGAGAGAGAGATAAGATTGAAGAAAGTTTTAATAGTGACGCTGTACTTGTATTTAAAGTAGGGTGTAAAGGCTTTGGTTGTTTTTTACCTTAAAATCAGGCCAGGAACAGCAGACTTAGGCGTCTGTGGAAGGCCAACATGACAGGGTCTTGGAGAGGCTAACCGGGTTTAGCAAGGCTTAAGTTGCTCGTTCAAGGAGGGGGTGGTCATTGAGTGTCGCTTACCTGATTGGCTAGGGTCCGCTGAGGTGGGGTATAGGCGGCTCCCCAGGGAAGGAAAGTTCCAGTCTCGGTGGGATCCGCAGGGTGAAGACAGGTTCCTGCCCTCCCGCCCTGTTTGTGATATTTGTCTTGTTGCCTTTGCATTCCTTTCTCGTTTCTACTTTCATGGCCTCTTTGTCCTTTTTCTATCTATTTTTCTGCTTCTTGTCACTGCAGCCGGTCAGGGTGTTAGGGTCCTTGAGGTGCAACATATTCTCTTGAGCTTTAAGTGACAGTGGGGAGCCGTTTTTAGTATGGCATCCCTGTCTTAACGGGTCCATCATTAGTTACTCAGTATTTGATGTTAGTTTACAAGTCCCCGAGGCAGTGTTGTGCGGCTGGGGCCGTGTGGGCAGATACTGGGTATTTTGGTGGTAAAAAATGCCGTGTCAAGGACCTTAACTCCCACGGTCAGCTAATTGGTTAAAAAATTGTTAATTTTGGCTTTGGTACTAAAATAATAAAATGGCTGCTGTGGCCACTAAAAAATCCAAGACCAGTGTCATGTCATCCTTTAACAAAGGGGTTAATATCTGAGTTGAGTGTTCTGGGTATTGGACCACTAGGAGCCATATACAATGCCCTTGTCATGCATTCTCTACATCAAGATAAAATACGCCAGAACCTTTCCATGCTCCCCTGTCCCCAAACATGTACCTTTGGCTCCTTGTCACCTCTGCCGGGTCCATGTAGATATGCGCCGTTCCCTGAACCTCCCGGTTGTGGGAGAGGGTACTGAGAGCAGTGGAGCAATAGATCCCAGTTGCTGATAAACTGTTACAAGATAGCAGGAATGAATGCCCTTTGTAAATTATGGTGCACTGCTTGTGCAAACGTTATGTAAAATATTTGTTTGGGAAATGGCAACTGTCCAGAATTGGAGCTTTGAAGCTTCCGGTTTTAATAAGGAGGTCAGATCCTTGGACAGTGCTGCCATTTCTAGGGATCATCACACATGCTAATTACTCTACTTTCTAACCTTTTCTTTTACTTTGTATCTCTTCTCACTAAACTTTCACTGTGAGCAGAGGTTCTTCCTTTTCTTATTAGTTGGTGGAGTCATGTCCACCATCTGCTTTTCTCCTCATCTGTTTTTCTGCCTTGTAAGCCACTGCACCTGGAGGACTGAGATTGCTATTAGGTGGGATGTGAAAGCAACATTGGGTGCTAGTCAGTGAAGGATTTTTTTTAATGCTTTATTCCATGAATGAAAAAAAAAATAGGGAGAGAGGGTTAGGGCTGCAGACATCTCGGACAACACAGAACCTCAGACTCACAGCTCCATGGTGTAAAGGGCCTTTAAACCAAAATTGCATACTGTGTCAGGGAAGCATAGCTGGTCAGCAGACATGTTTGAGATTTCCCCTGAGTGAGACACCAGACTTCTCTCTGAGGTTCAAGACCATCCCGGCTTCTCTGGCATCTCCAGCAGATGAAGTTCCTCCCTGTCTCTCCATCCCAGAAACAACTCCTGAACCCAACTGGGTCCACACCTGACCACCTGCATTTTTTTTAAATAAGGGACATTTTCAAAAGCCTGGCCCCTTTTTTACAATTGTATTTAATCCTTTAGTGAATGGCTAAGGGTACAAATACCCCTTACTCATTCACAAGGGGGGTGGCACATCTGGATGTACCTTTATTAAAGGGGTACCCTGATGTGAATAAGCCCCTTGCCCGCAACCCCTGGTATTGCACAGAGGGGGGACTGCTCGCACGTCACCCCCATTTCCATTTTTGGGAGTGGGGTTCCTCCTTAAAATTCCTACCAGATCTTAAGTGTCTGGTATGACTTTTGGGGGGGAACCCCACATGCTTTTTTTTTTTTCAAATGGGGTCCCTCTTAACTTTCCTACCAGACCTAAAGGATCTGGTATTGTTTGGGAGCGGGAACCGCACACTTTTTTTTTTGTTCTTTAGAAATCTCAGTTTTGCTGCAGCAGGTTCTATACATCGTACAGATCCGCCACTTTACAGGCAGTGTAAGGGGACCCCCCGGGCACAATATATGAAGGGATTTTTAATTTCTATTGTTTCACTTTAAGTGTTGTTAAAATCACTGCTCCTTTAAAAACTGTACTTTTTAAAAGTGTTTTTTCATTGATTCCTGTCCCCCAGGGCAGTACCCGGATCCCCATACATGTCCCCCAGGGCAGTACCCGGATCCCCATACATGTCCTCCAGGGCAGTACCAGGATCTCCATACATGTCCCCCAAGGCAGTACCAGGATCCCCATACATGTCCCCCAAGGCAGTACCAGGATCTCCATACATTTCCCCCAAGGCAGTACCCGGATCCCCATACATGTCCCCCGGGGCAGTACCCGGATCCCCATACATGTCCCCCAGGGCAGTACCAGGATCCCCATACATGTCCCCCAGGGCAGTACCAGGATCCCCATACATGTCCCCCAGGGCAGTACCCGACTCCCCATACATGTCCCCCAGGGCAGTACTCGGATCCCTATACATTTCCCCCACGGCAGTACTCGGATCCCTATACATGTCCCCCAGGGCAGTACTCGGATCCCTAAACATGTCCCCCAGAGCAGTACTCGGATCCCTATACATGTCCCCCAAGGCAGTACCAGGATCCCCATACATGTCCCCCAGGGCAGTACCAGGATCTCCATACACTTTTTATGGCCATTAACTTGCATATAAGCCTTCAAAAAGGGGACAATTGATTTTCAAAGTTCTACCCCATAGAATTGCATTAAGTTCGAACTGAACACAGGGGTGTTCGGCCCATCACTATTCTTTACCACATGTGCAGATCTTTGGAAATGCTGCCATTCCTGGGGTCTCCAGGCATGCCATTTACTCTACTTTCTAATCCTTTACTCATTGCAACCTTAAATACATTTTCAAAACTTTCACTATGAGCAGAAGTTGTTGACCAGGATTGCGACTGACATTGAGTGGCTGAATGGAAGATATTGCTGTCCAGTCTCTACTTTCTTCCTGGTAATGGTGCTTGTAAAGGGAATATATGCTAAAAGCAACACCGTGATCTCTCTTACAGTGAAACGAGTGTACACTGTATACTGCACTGAGGATATAAAGGACTGGCTTTCTTCTAAAGTGCTACTGTAAACTTTTGGTTGAATTATTTTTAACGCTTAAATTAAACTATGGTGCATTAAAACATCTTATTATGGACGTCCTTATGGCCTCATTCACACGAGAAAAGGCCGCCACATACAGCTCCGTGCTGCATGAGCGTTTTTTTCAGCCATGAAAAAAGAGAGAGAGATAAGATTGAAGAAAGTTTTAATAGTGACGCTGTACTTGTATTTAAAGTAGGGTGTAAAGGCTTTGGTTGTTTTTTACCTTAAAATCAGGCCAGGAACAGCAGACTTAGGCGTCTGTGGAAGGCCAACATGACAGGGTCTTGGAGAGGCTAACCGGGTTTAGCAAGGCTTAAGTTGCTCGTTCAAGGAGGGGGTGGTCATTGAGTGTCGCTTACCTGATTGGCTAGGGTCCGCTGAGGTGGGGTATAGGCGGCTCCCCAGGGAAGGAAAGTTCCAGTCTCGGTGGGATCCGCAGGGTGAAGACAGGTTCCTGCCCTCCCGCCCTGTTTGTGATATTTGTCTTGTTGCCTTTGCATTCCTTTCTCGTTTCTACTTTCATGGCCTCTTTGTCCTTTTTCTATCTATTTTTCTGCTTCTTGTCACTGCAGCCGGTCAGGGTGTTAGGGTCCTTGAGGTGCAACATATTCTCTTGAGCTTTAAGTGACAGTGGGGAGCCGTTTTTAGTATGGCATCCCTGTCTTAACGGGTCCATCATTAGTTACTCAGTATTTGATGTTAGTTTACAAGTCCCCGAGGCAGTGTTGTGCGGCTGGGGCCGTGTGGGCAGATACTGGGTATTTTGGTGGTAAAAAATGCCGTGTCAAGGACCTTAACTCCCACGGTCAGCTAATTGGTTAAAAAATTGTTAATTTTGGCTTTGGTACTAAAATAATAAAATGGCTGCTGTGGCCACTAAAAAATCCAAGACCAGTGTCATGTCATCCTTTAACAAAGGGGTTAATATCTGAGTTGAGTGTTCTGGGTATTGGACCACTAGGAGCCATATACAATGCCCTTGTCATGCATTCTCTACATCAAGATAAAATACGCCAGAACCTTTCCATGCTCCCCTGTCCCCAAACATGTACCTTTGGCTCCTTGTCACCTCTGCCGGGTCCATGTAGATATGCGCCGTTCCCTGAACCTCCCGGTTGTGGGAGAGGGTACTGAGAGCAGTGGAGCAATAGATCCCAGTTGCTGATAAACTGTTACAAGATAGCAGGAATGAATGCCCTTTGTAAATTATGGTGCACTGCTTGTGCAAACGTTATGTAAAATATTTGTTTGGGAAATGGCAACTGTCCAGAATTGGAGCTTTGAAGCTTCCGGTTTTAATAAGGAGGTCAGATCCTTGGACAGTGCTGCCATTTCTAGGGATCATCACACATGCTAATTACTCTACTTTCTAACCTTTTCTTTTACTTTGTATCTCTTCTCACTAAACTTTCACTGTGAGCAGAGGTTCTTCCTTTTCTTATTAGTTGGTGGAGTCATGTCCACCATCTGCTTTTCTCCTCATCTGTTTTTCTGCCTTGTAAGCCACTGCACCTGGAGGACTGAGATTGCTATTAGGTGGGATGTGAAAGCAACATTGGGTGCTAGTCAGTGAAGGATTTTTTTTAATGCTTTATTCCATGAATGAAAAAAAAAATAGGGAGAGAGGGTTAGGGCTGCAGACATCTCGGACAACACAGAACCTCAGACTCACAGCTCCATGGTGTAAAGGGCCTTTAAACCAAAATTGCATACTGTGTCAGGGAAGCATAGCTGGTCAGCAGACATGTTTGAGATTTCCCCTGAGTGAGACACCAGACTTCTCTCTGAGGTTCAAGACCATCCCGGCTTCTCTGGCATCTCCAGCAGATGAAGTTCCTCCCTGTCTCTCCATCCCAGAAACAACTCCTGAACCCAACTGGGTCCACACCTGACCACCTGCATTTTTTTTAAATAAGGGACATTTTCAAAAGCCTGGCCCCTTTTTTACAATTGTATTTAATCCTTTAGTGAATGGCTAAGGGTACAAATACCCCTTACTCATTCACAAGGGGGGTGGCACATCTGGATGTACCTTTATTAAAGGGGTACCCTGATGTGAATAAGCCCCTTGCCCGCAACCCCTGGTATTGCACAGAGGGGGGACTGCTCGCACGTCACCCCCATTTCCATTTTTGGGAGTGGGGTTCCTCCTTAAAATTCCTACCAGATCTTAAGTGTCTGGTATGACTTTTGGGGGGGAACCCCACATGCTTTTTTTTTTTTCAAATGGGGTCCCTCTTAACTTTCCTACCAGACCTAAAGGATCTGGTATTGTTTGGGAGCGGGAACCGCACACTTTTTTTTTTGTTCTTTAGAAATCTCAGTTTTGCTGCAGCAGGTTCTATACATCGTACAGATCCGCCACTTTACAGGCAGTGTAAGGGGACCCCCCGGGCACAATATATGAAGGGATTTTTAATTTCTATTGTTTCACTTTAAGTGTTGTTAAAATCACTGCTCCTTTAAAAACTGTACTTTTTAAAAGTGTTTTTTCATTGATTCCTGTCCCCCAGGGCAGTACCCGGATCCCCATACATGTCCTCCAGGGCAGTACCAGGATCTCCATACATGTCCCCCAAGGCAGTACCAGGATCCCCATACATGTCCCCCAAGGCAGTACCAGGATCTCCATACATTTCCCCCAAGGCAGTACCCGGATCCCCATACATGTCCCCCGGGGCAGTACCCGGATCCCCATACATGTCCCCCAGGGCAGTACCAGGATCCCCATACATGTCCCCCAGGGCAGTACCCGGATCCCCATACATGTCCCCCAGGGCAGTACCCGACTCCCCATACATGTCCCCCAGGGCAGTACTCGGATCCCTATACATTTCCCCCACGGCAGTACTCGGATCCCTATACATGTCCCCCAGGGCAGTACTCGGATCCCTAAACATGTCCCCCAGAGCAGTACTCGGATCCCTATACATGTCCCCCAAGGCAGTACCAGGATCCCCATACATGTCCCCCAGGGCAGTACCAGGATCTCCATACACTTTTTATGGCCATTAACTTGCATATAAGCCTTCAAAAAGGGGACAATTGATTTTCAAAGTTCTACCCCATAGAATTGCATTAAGTTCGAACTGAACACAGGGGTGTTCGGCCCATCACTATTCTTTACCACATGTGCAGATCTTTGGAAATGCTGCCATTCCTGGGGTCTCCAGGCATGCCATTTACTCTACTTTCTAATCCTTTACTCATTGCAACCTTAAATACACTTTTTAAACTTTCACTATGAGCAGAAGTTGTTGATTTCCTTCTCACCAGTAAGAGGAAGTTGGCCAGTGCATGTATTTCTGTGTGATAGCACCAACCCTCTCCCCAGTCATAGAAGACTCTTCTCTGGTGTTTTAGAGGAATCGGTATTATAGCCAAAACCACATCGTGTGCATTCTGAGCAAACTGCAAACCACCTCCTGCCGCTTATTACTAATTATACCTCAATCAGATATATAGTGATGCGCCTCAATGTGATATCCGTATTTATTCATATTTGATTAGGAATATTATTGTTAAGGGGAATTTTCTAACTTTTTTAGTTACTGATACATAATTTTTTATTAGAACCAAAAAGGAACTTTTTCCAAATACTTATAAATATATATATATCTCATACAGTTCTCATTCAACATATACAGATCTCATAAAGAGTACCAGTAGAATATTTGTTATCCAATCCACTCAGAGGAATCTCTTCTTGAACATATCACTGAGCAATTAGTATCTCTCCATATACAATACTTGTTAAATGCCTCTGTTCTTCTTTCTTAGTTGTTACTAGTGTATCAGCGAGATGAGGATAACTCTCTATACGCGTTTTCGCAGGATCTAAAGCGTGCTTCGTCAGAAGAGCCTCTGAGGATCTTTAATCACCATAGAAATGTATTTTCTCCAAAAGAACCACAACAACCTATCAATCCCCACTGCAGCAAGTGCAGGGGCACACCACGGACGAGAGAGGGGCCAAAGAAGCCGAGGTGTAGGGACTTTATATCGCTGGATAAGCCTCATATAGCTCATGTATTAATATCAGTGGCTGAAGATGTTCAGGGGCGGAGGAAATGGGGGCCAGGCAGAGCTGGAGGAGGCCACAGCAAGCTAAAGATGGGTGGATGTGGCTTTATGTAAGTTGGAGTGAAGGACGGGATTTTCCATAATGGGCCTGCAAATGGTAAAAGGTGCTTTCTAACTATAGAATACATTTGGGAATAAAATCAGGGACCAGATATTGGAACCGATCAATTATATAAAAATATGCATACCCAAGTATTGAAGCCTGGTCAGCTCGACAGGAAACTAGCATTTTAAGGAGAGGTCACCAATGACCGTCCATATATTCTCTCCGTACTTCTTTCTTTGAATGATTAATCGCTTTTCATGACTTCCAACTGTAATTGGTGGGAAGGCTGTTTTCCCTCCCCCCGTCTTTATCTTTTGGGGGTGCTGTGGCCAGTGGAGCCACTGAGCATTACGAGTCTCTGTGTCTCCTCTTTGTTGTTTGAGGGGAATACAGAGCAGAGCTATTCCACCCCATGGAGAAGGCTTGGGTTGGCAAACTGCCACTGCACAATGTTGGTTGGTGAAGTCACCGTGGAATGACACCACTGACAGTTGGGCTTAACTAGTGCTCACATAAACAGCTGGAGCCATTTGGGGAGGGTGTGAGTGAGGGAAGAGCTTCTTAGGCCCCGTTCACACTGAGCGATTTATCGCGCAGTAATTCGCACGATATCGCGGATATTTACAGCGCGATATCGCTCTCCAATGCATCTCAATGGGGCTCTGTCCGTCGCTGTCGCGGGTCGTGTGTCGCTACAGCAGGACCCTTTTTGGAGCGGATTTTGCCGCGATTCTATGCAATTCAATGCAAGCATTTGCGCGATATCGCTCGACAAACGCGCAATATCGCGCAAAATGCGAATCCCTCAATGTGAATGGGGCCTTAGAGTACTGAGTTTTAAGAGTTTTAAGAGGCGCATTTCTCAGGGCATAAAGACAGAGCTGTTAGCGTTTAGAAAAAGTGATAGAAGGGGATTACATGATGAAAGTATGTAGCACCCACCAGTGGGCCCCTTTAAATCACCCAGCAGAATGTTTGTTTTACATGCAGCTTATTGCCATGCTAGTTTAGGGACAGGAAAAGGAAAAGCTGTGGTCTGTCAAGTTTGTTGGCCGCTGTATGTTTCCATCCTTGCTGGTTTCACACCTTCCGGTCATTTACAGGAGATTGGATGATAATATGGTGAACATGAGTTTGTTCTCCTTCCCTCAGTAAACGGAAATGTACATTAAATATATTATCAGTCTCTTTGCTGGAGCTCAGACAGGTAAACCCAGAT
Source organism: Nanorana parkeri (assembly GCF_000935625.1). Lineage (NCBI taxonomy): Eukaryota > Metazoa > Chordata > Amphibia > Anura > Dicroglossidae > Nanorana > Nanorana parkeri. Next base: position 281,417 of record NW_017307327.1, read on the forward strand.
AATGTTCTCTACGAGGTCACAGGAAGTGTCTGCAATGTCACCCACATTTCATTTCCCTTCTCCTTAGACCCCATTAACAGTCCGGCGATATCGTGCATACTTCCACACGATATCGCTCTTTGTAGCTTCTTCAATGGAGCTGTTGACATCTCACAGCTCAATGTCGCCTGCAGCTCGTCGCTCGCAGCTGACCCTTTTTTCCAAGGATTTCGCGCGATTTTGCTCCTGCTTGCATGCAGCCCAAGACGAAAGGTCGCGCAACATTGCGCAACAAGTCGCGCAATATCGCACATATAAAATCTCGTGGGAAAACGTGCGATTTTCATGTCGCTCAGTGTGAACTGAGGCCTTATGCATTATGCTGCAACACACACATTTTCTGTTGCTTTACTGCTATATTTTGCAATGCAAGTCAAGTCTATGAGTCACATGGCTCACTGAGAACAATGCACTCCCAGTGTGGCTGATATCTTAGCACTTGGAAAATGAGGTGGAGCCACTGAGAGACTAATCTACCAATTCTTGTATTTAGTACAATAATACAAATATGACAAGCGGAGCGTATTAAATGTAAAGAGAAGGTCGAAAATTACTTTACGGTGAAGACTGTAATCACTAAACATATCCCATCCTAAACCCCAGGAAGAGGGTGGAGTTATCGGGGAGGGGGTGGGCATACCATTAATGGGGTAAAGGTTGGGGCTATTAGAAAGGGGGTAGGGGTGGGATTATCAGCTATAAAGTGGGGTTATTGGGGAGGGGGTGTGGTACTCAGGAAGGGCATTATGGGAGTTAGGAGGGGTTTATCAGTAATAGGGTAAGAGTTGGGGTTATCAGGAAAGGAGTAAGAGGGTGTGGTTATTAGGAATAGGGTAAGGGGTGGGGCTTTGTGGAAGGTTTAAGGAAGGTGGGACTTGCTATCTGCACGATGTAGCTACAGAAGTATTATTAGTGCCGTCAGGGCAGCCATCAGGGGGGGTACGGCAGATACTCATGTAAGGGGCCCGGGCAGCCTGGGGGGCCCGCCCGGGTCCCTTACATGACTATCGGCCTTACATGACAAGGGCGAGGAGGCGGAGGCCTGGCCCTAGCAGCGCAGGGCCCCAGCATTGCAGCTCCAGTGGCTTTGAGACAAGCTAGGGCCCCATCAGCGAACGGGGTGAGATGGCTTCCCAGCGGCTGGTGGGCGGAGCTTCAGGAGACCACTGGCCGAACGGACGGACCGAGGAAACAGATAAGCTCTTAGCCCTGTCGCTGTCAAACGGAGATGCTCCGTTTGACAACGACAGGGCTAAGAGCTCATGACGTTACCTGGCTGTGAGTTAATGTGACAGGGCCCGGGCTTAAGCCGTGTAAAGGGCCCTAAAATTTCTGATGGCTGCCCTGAGTGCCGTAGATGATTCTAATGTGACCTCCTTGGTGCGTAGTATGACTCTTGTATGACCAGTAAACCTCAGGATCCCCATTCCATAAATCAACATGTACTCATAATTCTACCAAAACACAACTGTACAAGACTACATAGAGTCCAGGTATATAGGGTGGTGTCAGTCCAATAATGAAGGATGGCATTATGGAACCCTGTGCATGAGGAGCTGTGCACCTTCTGGCTCTGTGGACCAGTGAGTCTGTTGGGAGATCTATGTGAGGATGATAGGTTTCATTTTTTTGCTAATATATATAGTATAGGGCTAAGAGCAGTCCTGCCAAGCAACAAATATGAATACAATTGGCATCAGTAACAGACCATGCTTCCTTCCCCTTACTCATAAGCACTGAGAAGTTCCAGGTCTCTGAGGAGAAGAAATATACCGAGCTGGTGGCTCCATATAGGAAGGGTACAGAAATCCACATAATCCATCCTAATGCTGCACTCCATGTTCACTTCTACAGAGATCAGCAGATGCAGTGCTGGGGGCCCAGAGCTGTCTGGCCCCTAGTGAATGAAGGTCTGGATATCACTCCCCAACCTCTTATCATTGTCCTTTGAGGCCCGGGAGCGGCTGCCACTTCAGAGCTCAGCTCCTCACAAAGAACATCAACTCGAAAAAACATGGCTGCACACTGTATGCTCCAGAGGGGATCCTCACGGTCTAGCTGGTTGTACCTACTTACTGGGCTTAGTTGTAGAGATTGTCTATACAAATGAGCCCAACAATTGGATCACACCTGCTAGCATGGGAGGATCCAGGCCTCCTCTGGTCTGTCTGGACTAATATATACATAGAGTTTGGGATCCTTTATACAATTGCTATGAAACCAGTTACCATTCCTTGAATTAGATGAATTGGCTTTAAGGTGGAGATTGAAAAGATAGGGGTGCCCTGTATGGTTTTCCTTTGGGGCCCCATCACACATAGTTATGGCCATACAGACAACATTTTTACAGTAAGACTTCACTTGTTTTATAGCAATTAGCAAGTGTCACCAGCACACCAAGATGCCAAGAGGCCCTGTCACCAGACCATTAATTTCAACACCAATCTTCCCATTAGATAATACATGCATTTATTCCAGTTATTTACTTGTAAAAGCCTCCCTTGTGTAGACATCCGAAAGCCCTGAGACTACTGCTGGGAATCGCTATTTTGGTTGTGATGTCAGCAGCCACAGCAGACTCAGAGATATCACCCAAGTGACACTCTATAGCAGGGTTAGGCAACCACAGCACTCCAGCTGTTGTGGAACTCCAATCCCATGAGGCATTGCAGGGCTCTGACAGACACAGCCATGACTCCTAGAGGCAGAAGCCTAATGGGATTGGTAGTTTTACCACAGCTGGAATGCCAGGAGTGCCTACCCCTGCTCCTTTCCCAGCAGCTACATAAACGGTTGTGTAGCGAAGTGAGGGGTGGAGATGCTGGGCCAGCACAGGCAGACTCCCAGAAGTGGAGAGGGCTATGACATGCAAGGGGAGGGGGCTGGGATAAGGAGTTGCTTCTTTTTGGAGTAAACATATTTATTACCAAGTTCAAAGACACATTGTAATTAAATTAAGTTTTTATATAAAGGAAAACACAGCAAGTAAGTGTTTAAAGATATAGCTTTTTCTGTGTGTTTTCCTGCAGTTTTGGTGGGTGACAGGGTCACACCAACTATCAAAAACTACAAAAAAGCAGCATTTCGGGGGCCATCAATGGGCAATCAATTTTGGTGCACTATTTACACTTTCCAATTATTGGACCATTGACAACATGACAGTCTGTTCAGTCACTGGAGCACCCAGACTGCAAAGGATCCTCACACCATATGGTGTCTGTGTCCTAAGCAATTGTCTATCATGGTCCCCTCCAGGCAGTGGAGATCAGAGACCTCTCAGGCTGTTTTGCTAACGAATACTAAAGGTCCATTTACACCTCTCACGTGTAGAAGCGTGTTCAAGGAAGCAGCAAACAATACAATCTGCTCTCAGTGTTTTATGTCTTATCAATTCACTTCCTCACTTCATGTGTGATACATCTCCTCACACGGCTACAAATGCTCATACATGTGCTGTGAGTGATGCAGATAATGGGGTCCTATGGAGTCATGAGATTGTTGACAATGTGAACAGATAACTAAAAATAATATATAATATGAGGAGTGTGATAAGACACCTTGTATAAGATTAATAATTAGATTTTATCTTACCTGTTCCCCCCTTAGGGTCATCTTGTGCTGCCAGTTGTCTACCAAGACAGAGACAGACGGCGATCATCAGATAAGGCCACAGTTCAGACATGTCCAGAGGACCCCCGGCTACAGTCATTGTGCGCAGTGCTCGCTGTTATCACCGTCTGTTCTGTACATCACAAACTGACAGAGGAAAAAGCTCATTGAGATTCAGATTAATAGAACGAGAGTCATTCTTCCTCTTTTGTTGTAAAATTACAGATCTGCTCGAGCACCTGAATTCTGGAAGACTCAGCAAGCCGAGTGTAACCTCCATGGTGTGTGTTGTGGCTTCTCTATGACCACTAGACCTCAGGATCTCCATTTCATACATCCACATGTACACAGGATCACTGAGAGTCACATTAGTTATATCAATGAGGGAAGTGATCATTCTAACACATTACAACTGTACAATAAAGCCCGGGAATGTAGGGAGCCCCAGGGCAGAACTGTGAGCAGCCTCAGCTCAGCACAGCCTGATAGTGGAGGTCTATTTGGCCGGGTTGGATGTTCCTTCATTGCCAAATCCCACCAAGTAGGCAAAACTTTTTTTATTATCGGAAGGCCCAGTTCATGAGGCATCCATGGAAGGTCCAAGTAGCCCACTAATGCCCTGGCCCTTCTGGTACATTCCAGACATGATAAACTGCCAACATGAGCCAATGTAATAAAGTAAGATGGTCCATTGTATTTACATTTTATTACGTTTTTATAAAATCCGATGCAACCCGACTCCTCCCTGCCACCAACACCGGCTGTTCCAATCTCTATGCTGCAGTGTATATTTTATACTCTACACCATTCCACTCTCTACGCTGGACTTTGCATTCTTTACCCCACAGTACGCCAATCAGAACACTGCCTACACTTACTGCTGATCGGGCACAAAGAGCACAGAGTTGCTGGAGACAGCAACCAGATTGTGTCACCAAGGTCCTAAATGCATGACCTGGTGCAGCTGGCCAAGAAATGGCTGCTAATTGAGGTGTTGTTGAAGAAACAATAGGTTCCCACTTGGCTACACTTCAGAGATCAGCTGAGAAACCATGTGATCACATAAATGCTCTTCAAACAAAACTGGCATAAAGTATTTAAAAAAACCAAATTTATTTAAAAAAATTGTATAACAGTGATTTACCCAATGTGCACACATGTACCCCCCCCCAACATTAACAAAACCCCTCCCTATAAAAACGCAACGCATTTGTAGCTGATAATCCCGCCCCTACCCCCTTTCTAATAGCCCCAACCCTTGCTCCATTACTGGTATGCCCACCCCTCCCCGATAACTCCACCCTCTTCCTGGGGTTTAGGATGGGATATGTTCAGTGATTACAGTCTTCACCTTAATGTAATTTTCGACCTTCTATTTACATTTAATACGCTCCGTTTGTCATATTTCTATTATTGTACTAAATACAAGAATTGGTAAATTGGTCTCTCATTGGCTCCACCTCCTTTTCCAAGTGCTAAGATATCAGCCACACTGGGAGTGCATTGTTCTTAGTGAGTTATGTGATTCATAGACTTTGACTTGCATTGCAAAATATAGCAGTAAAGCAACTGAAAATGTGTGTGTTGCAGCATACTGCGTTCTGGTGTGAATGGGCCCTAAGGAGAAGGGACATGAAATGTGGCGACATTGCAGACACTTCCTGTGACCTCGTAGAGAACATTATCTGGGTTTACCTGTCTGAGCAAAGAGACTGATAATATATTAAATGTACATTTCTGTTTACTGAGGGAAGGAGAATAAACTCATGTTCACCATATTATCATCCAATCTCCTGTAAATGACCGGAAGGTGTGAAACCAGCAAGGATGGTAATATACAGCTGCCAACAAACTTGACAGACCACAGCTTCTTGAGTCACAGTGACTGAAAGTCTTTAAGGGGACCTGTCATCAGATATATTTCTCATGGAGATTACTTCATCTACGTTTCTCTCCAGAAGGATGGAACCACCTTTGTCCAGGCATCATCCAGGGTCACCATCTACTTCCTGGACTGAGATGCCGGCTCAGAGCTGACACAATCATATACATTCTGGTGTCATCTATAGCAGTGGTTCCCAACCTGTGTAACCTCGGGACCCACATTTGTCCTTGGTCATTAAGTCGTGACCCAAGTCGCACTGCAATGGAACAAACGGCATTGCGGTGCCGCCTGTTCTGGTGTGGATGACTGAACTGTGGGGGAGAGGTGCGTTTTGGGTGCCATTCAAATGAATGGCAACGCACCTGTGCCAGAACGTGTAGTAGGTGCATTTGCATTGAACAGTGCATTAATGGCACAGGACTGTTCGATTAACGCACTGTACTAGTGTGAATGGGCCCTCAAACACACTGACAGACATAATCTCACACATATACTGTACACACACCCACAATTTGTTTTTTAATTTTAAGATCCACCCAGTCTCCCTACCTTACGAGAACTGGAGTGGATCCTCAGCCTGGGGACCAGTGTGGGCTGCTGTGCTGTGATGGAGCTCCATCCATGTGTATATTGCTGGTACAGCTCCCCTTGCGCACCCTGTAGAGGTGACGGGAACCAGAATGTGACCTGACTCTTGTCCAGACACCTCTATAGGACACATGAGGGACCTGTAAGCAATGCACGTATGGATGGGGCTCCCTAGTGGCCACAGCTCCAGCCACCTCAAGCTGACACTCGGCCTCGGGCGGCATATTTCAAATGGCTGCTTGGCGTGAGAACTTACAGCGCTGCGCTAGGGGGAGGCTGAGAAGCCTCTAACCTAGAGAAGTGGAAGGCTTGCAGCGACCCAATGAACACGAGGTTGCGACCCACTTTTGGGTCACGACCCACCAGTTGAGAACCAAGGATCGATAGCATAGTGCAAGTGCAAGCTGTCATAGAGTAAATTATCTTCTGCAGCTCAGATTCCTTTGTAAATAGCATGTAAAAGAGAAGAGGATTTAGTTCACCAGTTGTAGCTTTTACTTCTATATGATGTAATAGTCTTCAAAGGACTGTTAAGGCTAAATCCAGTTATCGAGGCACCAGCCATACACTCTTCAGCTTTGGGTTGGACTTCAGGCATGTAAAAGCAATATACAGTACGTGCAGTGCTACCCCCAGAGGAGCTAATGGATATGTTGAGTTCATTGGCCGCTCCCAGCCCTGTACCTGGACCCAAGTGACATCGGCACACCTGAAAACAGTTCATGGCTTTATCATCAATGGCCAAAACCATTGATAAAGCAATTGCAAAATTTATAAAGCACCAAAAACATGAATGAAAACGCATCTTGAAAAAGGAAAGATTGATAAATAGAAAAGGAAACAGAAGAAAAAGCAGAACATGTGTATCTATCTTAATGTGATGTCTCCAAAAGCTCTTTAAGGCTTGTCTAACGGAGAATTACTCAAGCAAGGAGGCACACCAAGACATATAAAGAAAAAGGAAATCCCAACCAACACCTTAGCAACATGAGAATACAAGTCTCAACAACTGCTCAATAAACAACCACAGCAAGTGGTGTTCAGACACCAAACACCTATGGGAGAATAAATGGAAAGAAAATCCAACATCCCCATGTGGCCAAATAATTGGCCCACGTTGAAGGAGTCACTCAATTTATAATACCGAAGTGAGACAAGATTAAATCAGATTCCATAAATGTGAAGTGAAGAGTTGTCTAATTTTGTCTTCTCCTCAGCTGCAAACGGGACAAAGCATCCAATATTACAGGTGAAACTTGAATAATTAGAATATCGTGCAAAAGTAATTGCAGTAAGTGCTGCAAAAGGGGCCCAAACCAAGTACTGAGTACATATGCATGCTTGTACTTTTCAGAGGTCCGATATTGCTCTATGTACAATCCGTGTTTTATTGATTGCATGTAATAATCTACTTTTTTGAGGTTGTGGGTTTGGGGTTCTTGGGATTTTCATGAGCTGTAAGCCATAATCATCACAATGATGACAAATCACGGCTTGAACTATCTTGCTTTGCATGTAATGAGTCTCTCTCATATATTAGTTTCACCGCATAAGTTGCATTAGTGAAATAAATGAACTTTGCACGATATTCTAATTATTCGAGTTTCACCTGTACATTCAAATGACCAGAACCCTAACTAGCATTAACCCAAATATGACGTTCAAAACATTTAAAAAATAAATAGGGAAAGAGTTGAATCACAGAAGGGGCCTTAGAGGAAAGACCAACATAAAACAAGCACAATCTCTTAATTATCTGTATGAAACAAAACTCTGTGGCTCTCAAAACCCAAATTTCAATAGCTACAACAATAAGGAAAATGTCTAAGACAACTACATTGGAAATAAGGCCCTTAGTGATCTATTCAGGGTGCCAAAGACTACAGCACCAACAGCCGCTGCTTCCTGTGCCAACCGCTAGTAACCCCGGCCATAGCATCCCCAGAGCAGAAGGATAACAGGTAGTCAACATCAGCAATTACAACTTACTGACTGGAGGGCGGGCCACGCCATCAGGGGTGGAAGAAGCAGTGGAGGAGGGACAGGAGGAAATTGAATCCCAATCAGAGTGGGCCTGCCACCAGGCAATAGAAGAGGGGGGGAGCAGCAATTCTGAGTAGGAGGTTGGAGGCATAGTAGGGGCTGACGACAGGCAAACAGGAGCAGCTGCAACAGCATCGGATGATTCGGCCAGGTCCAGGTACCGATGGAGACAAGGATTGTCCGCACTGATCCAATAACTTGCGCATTATATTTAATTGCAGTGACTAGAGGCGGCTTGGAAAGCTTTTCAGCAAACTAAATGTAATGTTCCTTCTGTTCTTTTATAGGTGGCAACGGTGCATCTCCATTGCCAAAAACGCAGACAAAGGGCTTGGTGGTGGTGGGGGAAACAGATTCGGTCCCAGCGCATCCCTTCCTTGAAGGAGACATGGCCCTTTAAATTTTTTAACAGATTTGGCTGCCGTAAGCTCCCACTTTTGCTGGGGACCTCGTGGCAACCTTCTGGGGAACCACAGTCTGTTTACAGTGCCGGCCAGTACATCACCCCTGCTGGGACCTTCCACTTCTGCCCTGCTGCAATCTGTTGCACTTTCCCCTGCCGCGATCCTCCACATCTGTAGTTGCTGCAATCCCCCACATCTGCCCCTGCTGTGATCTGCCACATCTGCCCCTGCTGTGATCTGCCACATCTGCCCCTGCTGTGATCTGCCACATCTGCCCCTGCTGTGATCCGCCACATCTGCCCCTGCTGCGAACCTCCACATGTGCCCTTGGTGTGACCCTCCATATGTGCCCCTGCTGAGACCCTCCACATTTGCACATGCTGTGATCCTCCACATCAGCCCTGTTACCTATCTCATTGTATTGGAGGGGAGCTAGGGGAGATTATGATCAGTCGCACCCACATCTGCCCCTGCCGTGATCCGCCACATCTGCCCCTGATGTGATCTGCCACATCTGCCCCTGCCGTGATCTGCCACATCTGCCCCTGCCGTGATCTACCACATCTGCCCCTGCTGCGATCCTCCACATCTGCCCCTGCAACGATCCCCCACATCTGCCCTGATGTGATCTGCCACATCTGCCCCTGCCGTGATCTACCACATCTGCCCCTGCTGCGATCCTCCACATCTGCCCCTGCAACGATCCCCCACATCTGCCCTGATGTGATCTGCCACATCTGCCCCTGCTGCGACCCTTTACATCTGCCCTGCTGAGACCCCAAGGTATTGGTAATTGGTATCTGCAAGGAAAAGTATAGTTACTTGTACTTGGGCTGAAAAAATGGTATAGTTGCATGCCTAATATATACTGTATAGATATTAATATACATATATTGTTTTTATTTTTTGTTTCTTTTCGGGGGAAGGTGATGTAGGTAGATACGGGGGTCTGGGTCGGGAAGTGGGGGGGCAGGTGTCCCCTCAGAGATGGTGGTCAGCCAGAGAAGGAATTTTATGATGGTGACCCATTGTCAGTAAAATATCAGCCTGGCTATCGGCCATCCCCATCCGTTATAAGATGTGTGAGTCCCGGAACTGCCACTGAGTGGGATTATACTCCGCAATGTATAGGTGAGTAGTCCCACCTGTGACTGGGACCATTTCATGTAAATTTGTTAGGATACACATTACTGTGTTTATAGCAATAACTTCTGCAGTATACAATTCCAGTCACTAGATGGCAGTGTTTATAAGTTCTGTTATATCTATGGTAGATACTCTGTTGGATTGAATAAGGTAGATAATAAAGCTGCGGCTTACTTCCTGTTTTTAGCCAAGCCATGTGCAGCATTGCATATCAGACTGTGTGCTTGTGTTTCTTTGTGAGGCTGTGCAAGAAGTTCCAACAGCATGTAGCCCCAAAGTCTGGAATGTCCCATGAGAACACAGAGGATCCAATGACCCCTCACTGTGCAGACACAAAAATGAACCATCCGGCCTTCCTTCACACTGTAGTGTTAGAATGTCAGAATTAACTTTTCTCTGGCTGAATCATGACTGATAAATACAAATGTTTATGAGAAGAAGTGAAGATATGAAGCAGAACCTGAGCTGTCTTCTGGCTGTATGATGACTGGGGAGGTGAGCAAGCTGTATGGCTTAATAGCAGCAGGGGCAATCAGGTCACCGGGCTGGCTGTTCTGTCTGGCAGGGCTTTATAAATCTCAGGACTGGCTGGACAGAATGACACAGCTCCCATATATGAATTTCAGTATAGTTGTGTGTTTAGCTGTATGTCTGGAGCTCAGCTTTAACATGAATGTCACGGCAAAATAAAATCAATATGATGTATATATCTGTATATTTTTACACGTTTTATCCCTACAAGTACAAAAAATTCCCAATGATCTGCCAGAAATCAACTCCGTTTTTAATTTTCTATTGCGGGTTGACAACACACCTCATCCATGGTATCAGCCCTGCCAAGCTCTCTTTTATTATAACATTTCTGCAAGCAAAAGTTCACCATCGTGGAAGTCAGTTAATCGTGGTTGGTCGGTAAGTGCTTTGGGCCAACTATGTATCCTAGACAGGCTAGGAGGACCCAATTCAGCCAGCGGCACCTCAGGGGTTGGGGGCTACAGTGCTACACAAGGTTACTATAGTGCTTCCTTTTTTCCAGGGTTCCTCTTTCTTTCTATGTCACCATGTGGAGACAGAATCACTTCAAACAAAATAAAACAGCATTTTTTTTTCATTTTTAACCATTTCTATATTATACAAATATATTTAGGGTGTTTTATAGTGTAGCCCCCATCACCTTTTGTGATGTGGCTACTAGAAACTTAGTGATTGCCTGGCTGGATTATAGTTGGCATTTTTCTGGTTCGGGAAGTGTTTCACTAGGCCTCAAGTATTGAGGAGGCCGGTGCCATTGACAAAGGAGGAGAATCACGGAAGATGATGGCTACTGGAGGTGTCTGGAATGTAGAGGGCCTCAGCAGCAACTCTGGTGTCTTTTCTGCCGAGGATTTATGTTCATCTGTTACTCAAATTCCTATTCACTGTACTACAAATGGATCTACACTGAGATGCTAAAAAGGTCTGGTGAGTCTGTAGTCTATGTCTATACCCTCAATTTCTAGGATCCCTAAACCCTCTCTCCCCAGAGAGTTGTTCAAAGTTATAAAGTTGTTCAGCATTATACTTCTGGAGTGGATATCAGCTTTGTGGGCTTTAGAAGAGGGCGGTTAAATGCTAATGGAGCAGCTGAAGACCAAAATCCCTAGACAACCAGTGATGACCTGGGTTATTTTGGCGGCTCCTTCGAGGGTGAGTGCTACATTTGGGGGTTCGTCCGGGATCATTCCAGTCACTTTTTAGCCATTTTTGTGCTGCCGTAACCCATAGCAACCGACCCGGTGGCCGAAAAACATGTGTGCCCAAAACTGCTGTTTTTTCACTATATGCATGATTGGACGATCAGAGGCACTGGGGATGGTTTGTGGAGGTTGCAAGAGCCCTTTAACATACATTCAGGCCTTGGTCTCGCTGTACTAACTGCGGAGAGTTTTTATGGGAAGTGGTCTCTCCTGCATTGCCACCCCAGGCATCCCAGCGGGATTATACTACAGGTCGGCTGGTAGAGGAAAAGACGGAACAGCAAAAAGAGCCTGTGGAGATTGTTACTCCTAAGGAGAGAGTGAAACCCACAGCTAAAACTAACATAGAGGGGATATTGTCTCTGAAAAGATTTCACACAGCCGCGGTCAAGGCCTATTAAAGCGACTAATTCAAGAGTTCACTTGTGCAGAGGTTACTGCAGGAAACGGTAAGACCCAATCGCATGGGGAACAGACCGAGGGTACAGAGATAAGCCCCACTCACCTACCTACACCCACTACCACTACTACAACAGTCACTTGTACCCCTAATGTCACTACTGAGGCAGTGACTTCAAGATTGACACAAAAGAACACTACCCTGAGAGGGTTACATTCAAAATCGTTCAGTACAACCTCCCTAGGTGCTGTACAGCGGCCCAGTACCAAACTGAGTTGTGAGAACTGGGATGAAAGTTCAGGAGAGGAGGATCAGCCTTGGACACTGCATATGGCTGGTACCGATGAAATCCCAACTTGATCTCAGTTAGATTTTGGAGACACAGAGTCTGACCCGGGAGAAGTAGCAGTAGATGTAATCGTTAAGACACTTCGCAGAACATCCAATTGGCCGGAGTGCTCTTTAGGAGATAAAAATAATGCTGCCAATTCCTTAGTTACTAAATCAACGGAAACCACTGTCCTGCCCATTAGTGGAAATCCTAAGGACTTGCCAAAACTGGCCAGACTACAATGGGTTGTTCATAAGAGATTGGCTCAAGAATATGGCCTTCAATACCCATATGTGCCTAAGCATAAACTGGAGAAAGTTGAGACTCAACGGGAGAAGTGGTATGCTGAGGCCCTTTGGGACTTCTTAGGAGTACCTAAACCTCACAGACAATATGGACTTTCCACCCGGAGAGACATAAAATGTGATGGTTGCAGGATGACTTGGAGTTATGGAAGATTCATTCATAAAGACATAGTGATCTTTAAAAGACCAGGTCACAAGGACTCTATTTACTTCATTACTACTGTAGATAGAGATGGTCAATCAGTCACACTGCCAGATCCCGGGTTCTACTGGTTAGGTGTGACATGATTGGCTGTGCAAAGTTTGTAACTACAATAAGATGTGTGCCCGGGGCAAGGACTCTCTTTAAAGATCACCCCTGTGAGGTCTACATTTACCGAGCAAGATGTGTACATGGGAAAAGAAAAAAAAGGGGAATGAACTCTCACTACACAGATCTCACCTTCTCATTCATGTGTTTGAAAATTAAACAAAGATTTGTACCCCGGAGTCTGGACTCTTTTCCTAGAGAGCTCCTGTGACGGGTGACAACTACTCTCAGCCATCTATGAGAGACGAATGATTCTTCAATGTCCTGGACGCAGGATGAAGATGATGGATAAGTAATTGAAGTAATGATTGCTTTGCCACTTTCCAGCAAGTGTGTACCTGGAAGTAAGGATTGTTCTCACCCAATGCTTCTTCCAAGAACTGGCGCTTATTTTTTGGGGGTAAAAAGATACCAGATCACTTCCAAAGTTTCTCCCAGCAGTCTTCTTTAAAGGAGAACTATGGGGTCAGGGCTTTTCCCCATAGTTCTCCTAAGGGTAACGGGAGGACACAAACTAGCGTCCTCCCGTTACCCTAAGCTCAGTATACCGCAAGCTACAGCTCGCGGTATACTGAGACGCCGGAGCGGATCCCGACATCGATGTCGAGATCCGCCCAGCTGCGTGAGTGACAGCTGCCTCTGCCTATCTAGATGCAGAGCCAGCTGTACCCGCCCCCTCCCCGTCCGATCCGCCAGTCAGCGCTGGAGAATCGGAGCGGGGAGGGGGGAAGTGAGCGAACCCGGTATGTGTTCGCTCACCTCCCGATCTACTGAGCCGACCTGTGACAGTCTCATTGTCACAGGTCGGCTAGAACTATGAGGTGAATGAAAAGCAACCCCTCCCCCCCATAGTTCTCCTTTAAAGTTAGAGGTGAATAGACCAATACGTTGGGGAACCTTTACTACTGGCCAAAAGCAAGAAGAACCATTTTTGTTTCCTTTTTGTGGTGTTGTTGTTTTGTTTGTTGTTCCTAATCATTGTTTTGGGGGGGAACAATGGACTTGAACTTTCTATCACTTTCTACCTGATCGGTACATATAATGTGTAAGAGATAGATAGATTAGGATTATAGGATTGTAGTATAAATATCCTGATTTGCTGCTTCGGCTGATGCAGATGTGCAGATTATTATTATACAGGATTTATATAGCGCCAACAATTTGCGCAGCGCTTTACAAAATGGTGGAGGCAGTACAGTTACAATACAATTTACAATATAATCTCAGTATAATAGGGTTAGTGAGCTTACAATCTAGTAGGAGGGGCAAGTGATACAAAGGGTAAACCATTGCTGCAGTGTAGGAGACAGGCTGGAGGGAACGCAGTTGTACTTCGGGTGAGGATAACTTTTTTATTTTAGTCCCTAGATGAAAACGAGCAGTTAACCCCTGCAGTGCGGGGGGTGGGGGGCTACTGCAATGGTTAATAATACTTTTCTTAGAGTTCTTCTTCAATAATAATAATGAGAACATTAAACTTACCTGGAAGTGTCATCAGAGCAGTATTGGATTTTTGGATTTAAACATATTCATAGAAGGGGCCATGATCCACACAAAGACACACATTAAAGGTACAGATAGGAACAGCTATAGACCAATGGACTGCGGCCACCACAGGTCCGGGATGTATAATATCCCAGGAGGTCAGTCTGTCAGATGAAAACATAACTGCCGGAAGAGAGAAGATTGTTCAGCAGAAGAAAAGACAACGAGAAGAATTTGTTACACTGAAGTCCGGTAACTATAAAATAAAGGACTTTATAACATGTGATACACAAGGAGGCCGGCGTATACGTCATAAGCTTATCGCAGAGCTCCGATCACCTCCAACACACACAGGGAGCACAAAAATGTACCGCATTCTCCGAACCCCCCTCTCCTCCCCATATCCCAAAATATTTTAGTAGCTTGGTTATACCTTGATTAGGCTGCAATATTAGAGGGAGAGACAAGGCACACTGCACACTTTGAGAACTTTTCATTTATTGGTTTATTCCAAGGTTACTTCGTTTGGGCAGCCAGTATAGTGCATTGGGCAATACTTACCTACAGTCTGTGCAATCATGTTGGATATCTGGATATTGGATAACTTATTACTGCTTTTATGTGTACACACTTGGATGCTTATATTTTGATAATATGTATTCAACCTCAACTATATATTCCCAATACACTTTAGGTTGAAACTCTTAGTGACATCCAAATGAATTGTAGGACCCGAGGTTTCCCAGCAGAACATTGCCCAAACATCACCCTGCCTCCTCCGGGTTGTCTTCTTCTCATAGTACATCCTGGTGCCATCTCTTCTCCAGGTAAATAACACACACACAACCATCCACATGATGTAAAAGAAAATGTAATTCACCAAACCAGGCCACCTTCCATTGCTCTGTGGTCCAGTTCTGATGCTCACGTGCACATTGCAGAAGCAATTGGTAGCCAACATAGGTCAGCATTAGCACCCTGACCGGTCTGTGGCTACGCAGCTCTATACATAACACGCTAATGTCCCCATCCCAGTCATGCACTATTATTACAATACATTTATATAGCTCTGAATATTCTGTAATGGTGTACAGAGAACATTGAACTAGTCACATCAGTCACCTGAGGAGCTTACACTTTAATTTTCCTCCACAGTCATATAAGACCTTCTGAGTCCAGTTTGATTGGGGGAGGGTAGAGCACAGTCCTGCCTTTTGTCTATTTCTCTCCTCCTCATCATTGTCTCAGACCATTGTGACAGACTGAGATCCATTGATGTCGCCAATGGTCATCCAATGGCAGTGGAAGGGTGGAGTCTGGCTTTGTTAGATTTTATAGAAATGATTATAAAGTAAATGGAATGGACCATCTTACTTTATTACATTGGCACATGTTGGCAGTTTTTCATGTCTGGAATGTACCAGAAGGGCCAGGGCATTAGTGGGCTACATGGACCGTCCATGGATGGCTCATGAACTGGGCCTTCAGATGATACAAACTTTTCGCCTACTTGGTGGGAGTTGACAATGAAGGAACATCCAACCCGGCCAAATAGACCTCCACTATCAGGCTGTGCTAAGCTGAGTTCTGCTCATAGTTCTGTCCCTGGGGCTCCCTATATGCCCGGGCTTTATTGTACAGGTGTAATGTGTTAGAATGATCACTTCCCTCATTCATATAACTAAAGTGACTTTCAATGATCCTGTGTACATGTGGATGTATGAAATGGAGTTCCTGAGCTCTACTGGTCATAGAGAAGCCACAACACACACCATGGAGGTCACACTCGGCTTGCTGAGTCTTCCAGAATTCAGGTGCTCGAGCAGATCTGTACTTTTACCACAAAACAGGAAGAATGACTCTCGTTCTATTGATCACAATCTCAGTGGGCTGCTTCCTCTGTCAGTATGTGATGTACAGAACAGACGGTGATAACACCGAGCATTGTGCACACTGACTGTAGCCGGTGGTCCTCCAGACATGTCTGCACTGTGCTGTTATCTGCTGATCGCCGTCTGTCTCCTCTACCAAATCCCTGAGGGGGGAACAGGTAAGATAAAATCTAAATATGAATCTGATACAAGGTGTCTTATCACACTCCTCATATTATATATTAGTTATCAATAATCATGGAATATAAATAAGTTCTGGGATTTCTCCTGGGCTTACCATTGAAGGGTCTCTCCTCTGTTTGTATGGGTGTCCATTGGCTTTACATACACTATAAAGAGACCCTGTCACCAGCCAAAATTCCAGGTGAAAGCACAGAAGAACCGAGTATCTTAAATGCCTCGTTATAATGTTTTTCCTTTTCATAAAAAAATATTCACTTGCAATGTGCCTTTGAATTTGTTAACAAAAGTGACTTCTCCATGAAGAGTCGATTCCCTAGCACAGCCTCCTCCATCCTTGCGTGTCATAGCCCTCTCCTCTCCTAGAAGTGTCTAATTTCTATCTGTAATAAATATACTTGTGTGACCACCAGCATGTGTGTGACCAACGGTTAGGGCAGGGCCATGATTAACTCGTACATGCTTCCTGGTAAGTACCTTATAGGGGGTCCCAATGTGAAAGGGGGCTCCGGATGTAAAGAGAGACTCTTATGTGAACGGGGGATTCTTATGTGAGTTAAATATACCGATATAGAATGTGAACACAGAGGTATGATAACTAATTACAGGGCAAAAGTTAGTACATTGTGTGACTGTTTACAGCGTCCTGGACACCAAAGACCACTTACCAAATCACAGCCATGGTGATGATGATTGATCTGACCTCACTCTTAGCAACAAGGGTAGTTTAGTAATAAAGGTGATAACTTTCCCACAATAATGCACAACTCTACCCGTCTCATCATAGCACAGAGAGACGATATCCTCACTTAGCTCAACACAACTTAGAACAACCTAAAAGGCATTCCACATGCAGCTGACATTGCACGGAGTACTGAGCAGTTCATTCACAGTCACAGCAAACCAGTTAGTTAAAAGATAAAGGAGAAGGTCGCATTCACCATGGAAGGGGCCGTGGTGTTGCTGTTAGTATATCTTCCCTTTATAAGCCCCATTGACCAGAAGAAAAAAGAGACTGCCAAGCAATGTCCTACCTATAGCCAATGCGTGTCAGCACATTAGACATGTGCGATTCGTTTCATCATATGAAAAGCATTATCACACCTCGGCTCACAGACCCGAATGGCATTGGGGAGTTCTGGAATGCTACGTAGTATTTGACAGCTCCTCCCATCTGTGTCCCATCGAGCAGGAATGTCATTTTGCGTCAAGTTTTCGTCGGGTTCAGGTGGTCGTCGTGCGGCGGGACTTTTTTTATTTCGGCGGGTCGGCGGGGGTCGTGCATCGTGATTGACGCTGGATTACATCGATGGAGCCATTTTTTTTTAAATTAAAGGAATAGTCAAAAATTGACTCTGGTTTTTTTTCAATTAAAGGATTTTATCAAAAGTTTGGACATTTTACTAACTATTTGATTTACCCTTTAGTGAATGGGTAGGGGTACAAGTACCCCTTACTCATTCACAAGGGGGGGGGAGCACCTGGGTGCCCCCTTAATTAAAGGGGCACCCCTATGCCAATAAGCCCCCTTGCCCGCAGACCGCCACAACCACCGGGTCAGGGTTGTGGAGAAGAAGCCCTTGTCCCCAACGGCTTTGCGGACACCCTCCCAATGCCGAGGGCACGTGCCCTTTCCTGCCCTGCCGGGTCAGTGCTCGGATCAAGGGTCTGGTAGGAATGTTAGGGGGGACCCCACATTTTTGGGGGCTGGGGTTCCCCCTTAAATTCCTAAAGGCCTAAAGGAACTGGCATGGATTTTGGGGGAACCCCATGCACTTTTTTTAATTTCAACTTGGGGGGGGGGGTCCTCTTAATATTCCTACCAGACCTAAAGGGTCTGGTATGAATTGGGGGCGAACCTCACGCTTTTTTCTTCTTCTGCAGACTAAAAAAAAAAAAAAGTCTGCCCTTTAATTCTTCTCTGGTTCGGAACAGGACAATTTTTCATGTACAGAGAGTATAGAGGTGCTATAGTACAGGCAGGATACTAAGTATACAGCTCCCCCCACTGCTCTCATCTTTGATGCATTGAATGAATATCCCACCACACTTCTTACCAGCATGCCCCGTAGAGATAGGTGCTGACGTGGCTACAGATAGCGAGGCTCAAATCCAAAAAGATACATTATGTCACCAATAATAAATATAGAAAATGATGAACTGCGCCAATAAGCAAGCTAACAGCTACAAGGCACTGGAATGTACACCCACTGTGAGTGTGTATACGTGAAAAATGAATAACTAAATGTGCCGAGCTACAACAATGATCAGATATAAAGAGTATAAAAAAACAGTGACTCGAACAAATGTCAGTGAAAAAAATCAATCAGGTGTAAAGTCTTTAAATCTGCATAACTCTGCAAAAATGTCCAAATATAGCAATAGTGATGAATATTTCTTGTTCCTTCATCAAATGCACCACGTGCACCACACCAGATATAGGGGTGCTCACCTTATTGATAGACCCCAGCAAGAGGTCAAACCAGGCAATTCCCTTCTTTAGGTGGCCATACACTTTACAACCATCGCAAGACCTTAGTCTTGCGATGGTTGTAAAGTGATTAAAAAAACGTATGATCTGCCCATCTTGGACAGGCAGATCGTACTCTCGATCATCGCAAGCCCGCCCCCCCTGAGGGGTGGGCTTCCCATTACCTCAATGCTGAACGGGCAGTGTGCGCATGCGCACACCGGCCCGTTCGGCATTTGTCTCCCGAGCACTGTTTAAACCAGCCGAAAATCGTACGATTCTCGGCTGGTTTTCTAACATGCTCCTTAGACAAAAGACGTGCGACCGTACAGTAGAAACGGTCGCACGTCTTCGTTCACACTG